>NC_044245.1:27304919-27452419 GCF_003957555.1 Calypte anna | reverse complement strand
TTTTCTTCTAATATATTACTGACAACCTTTATAATGAAGAGTGGTGCAAAAAATGCAGAGTACAACTGGAAGTGTTCTTTGCCACCGGGTATTAGAAACAAATACAAATTCCTTGTGATAGATGACAGTTTTCTGTCACTGCAGCCTAGCAGTGATAAGGCAGCTGTTTGTTTCCCAAGAAAAGGAGACCCTTGCTACATGGATCATTTTCATAGTGACAGCCTTGACAAGTCTGACATTTGCTTCACGAAATATTCTGGAGCAGCCATCAAGAAAATGCCCCCTCTGGGACCACTGGTAAGCTGACAGCCCTACCTTTTAATGCGCATCTCCGTTAATTCTTCCTGTCAAAGCCCACCAAATTCCTACCATGAAATCTCTGCTGATCTTGTACATTAAAAAAAAAATGGGGGCTATGAATGAACTAACCATGGTGATGTAAGTAAACATGACATCAATTAACTGGAAGCAGCTCTCCACCCCATTTTGCTCAATAAAAAGAGCAACGTTGAGCTGCGGGTTTCCTTCCCGGCTGCAGTACGTGGGATGGTGCTCTAGGTGGCAATACAAGACTAGAACTATTTTGATATTAAATCTTTTAGGAAGCTAGAAGCAGCTGCATGTTTATCACAAACTCTTTTCTTTTGACTTGCACCGGTACAAGAACTTTAAGTCTTTTGAAATATTGTTCAGTGTTCTGTATTTTCTATTTCCTTGTTTCTAATTCTGATTATATAGATAGCTGTACCATTGCAAGAGCTCTTACAGTCAAATTTCATCTCACGATTAGTACAGAAGTGGAATTTCATGCCAGATTTCAAATCCTCCATCTGTTTCTCTCCTTTTTAGAAGGCAACCATTCCACTGAGTGGCCCTTTTGGCTGACTGCCACTACAGTTGGGATGCTCTTCAGGGCAGGTGGTGTTTCAAACCCTACCATTGTATTGCAAGTTCAGCTGGTTCTCCTTGAAATAGAGGAAAATGCTTCCTCTTCAACAATCAGAGTTTAGGTTAATAAACTTCAGACTATCTATAAATACTTAGATATGACAGCCACGAAACATCAGCTAAGAAATGCAACCTTAATAGGATTGCACTGTGCCCATATGGGATGGGCCTCCTGTATTTCCAGTCTGGTCTCACTCTTTAAGTCTGACACTGTCCTGACAAGCTGCCTACAGCTGAAGGCAGCTGAAAGACATCACTCTAAACATTACTTAAGACACATTTTAAAAGGAAAAAGATAGCACTGTCATATGAAAGGAATAAATTTATCTCAATAACAGGGAAACCTAGACCCCTAATGAAAATCTTGTAGGAAAAATGAGTGCATTGCATGCTTCTGACCAAAATTAATTAGAGTTTTAATGTGTTACATTTCCACCATAATTCTTTAAATGGTGCATTTATTTCATAGTAATAAACACTCGGTTCATTAAGTAAAGTTCAAAATCTGTGTTACTCGCTACATTTAACAACCTTTGGCCCTCTCCTTCAGTATTTCTTGATTCAGGTTTCCAAAGCATTGAATAAGCAATTGAGGAACACAATTCAATTTCATGACTCTGCATATTTAGGATTCTTATTTCATCTAAGACAAAGGGCAATTAATCTACCATTCTACACTGAATTCCAACTTTAGTGAGCCATGATAGATGCTGAAATAAACTTACAGGAAATGCTTAATTAAATTACAGTAAAAAGCATAACCTAAGTTTTTTCTTTTCTTGTGACAAAAGAAAATGCACATTTAATTAGAAAAAATCTACAACAGTATTATAAAATTAATAACTTGAGAATTCATTAAAATATTGCTATTATGTGACAACTAACAATTCAGAAAGCTTTTTTCACCTTTCTTTTCTATTTCATCAGAACATTGCAGCTTAGTACAGCCATGAAATTCTGTTCAAGGCATAAGATGAATCTTTCAGTGGAGCTGATCTGATGACACAGGAATATGAACAATACAGCTAAGGCCTTTATTTTAGTCACCTGTTTTCCAAAATGTCATGTAAGTAAATGCTGTAAAAATGGCTTAATATCTGTTGTAATACTGAATGCCTCTATTTAGTGACAAATCATGAAGCTGCAAACAAAGCTAAGAGAAATAAGAGATAGTGGGAGGACAGGTAATGACAACAGATAAAACCTGTGTTACTCCTGATGATGAAATCAGAAATGGAAGAGACTCCTGCTTTTTTATAAAAAAAAAACCACACCACAATTCCTTTCAGTAGGTTCCCCAAAGCACACACTGACATTTAAATTCAGAATGCAATGATGATAACTGGACAGGCATTTCAAAGATTTGAGCATCAATTAAATAAAATTCCCAAAAGACAATTCTAGGCTAGGACCAGATCCACATCTTCACGTTAACAACACAGGTAAAATCTCCCATGAAATACCTACACCTCCCCTACTGATAGAATTCATTTAATACAAATTAACACTAGCACTGCAGAGCTACCCAGAAGTCAAAATCATTCCTTTAAAAGCTGTACAAACATACTTTTAATTTGACAATATACACCAAACATTTGGCTATGGACATGAAATCAAACAAGATGAGACATCTATGGCTTTAGAAGTTGGAATTCAGTTGGTTTGATGGCTAAAAAGGCTTGCAGGTTTGCCTGGTTTTATATTTTGATTTTATTTCTGTATTTGAAGCTAGCACTTACAGTTCTGATCCTATAATGATGCCTGAACAGTCCTCTTTCAGACAGCAGATCAATTCAGCTGCATTTGAAGCATCAGGAGTGTATTGGTAATAAACACATAGCCAATTATGAGGCAAAATTGCAACACTTAATACATGAAGGCTTCAATAGTTTCAATATGATCACCTTCTAAAGTAAAAAAAATAATGTATTAGGTTAAACAGTAGAATGGATTCTCTTCAACCTTTGCTTGTCTTTGCATTTCCAAGTGAGGTTTTAAAGCTAAATATTAATTAATTCAGTGGGTATAATGAAGGTTATTTCAGTAATTTGTCATGATAGCAATGTTGCTTCACTGTTACTTTTTGAAGTCAGAATCTGATGAAACTCTTTCAACTAGAAATAAGGCAATGTCCAATCATGTATAGTACTACCGTCAAAAGGAAGTTTGCAAACTGCTGTTCTCTAAAAGCAGCATCTGTCTCCAAACACACTCTGATACACCTTTTTCACTAATGATATTTATACTCTTTGTAGGAAACAAAAGATCAGTTGCACTTCACCAACTTAGAATCACATTAATTGACAGACCTCACCTCAGAGCAGGTAGTCACCACAAACAGGGCTCCTTACAGTTTCATGATGTATTTTTTTCTGATAAATCTAGAAGTTACTGTTTCATTATACTATATCAAAGTCATCTTTTGGCTTGTCAACAGCTTGCTTCCCATGACTGTCTGCCCTCCAACAAATCACACATAACTTTGTTTGAAGAGTGGGAGAAGAAATACTTTGATGTGATTCAATTATTGAAAAGCTGTAGTCTAAAAGATTCCCAAAGGTAGGGAAATTTGGCAATAACTAATTAGTGTTTTGCATATTTATGGTAGAAGATCTCATTACAGAGCTCACATTATAAATCATTATTTGTCTACTTTTTCCTTAAAACACTGAAGCCATTTAACATCACTCGCTGAAACTCCTTTTTAAGCACACTAAACTCCATTCCTCAGAAGACTACTCCCACAGAAGGTATTTTGTCTCCCATTATGCTGTATCACAGTGCTTCCAAGACATAATATTCTTCACAAACACCGAGGCCAACAACTTGCAAAGATCTGTATGTGCATCATTACATTCAATCCATATGATCACAGAATTGAACAGTACCATGTACTGAGGTTATCTATGAAATAGACTGTAGAATAAGGCTTCTCTGGAACGGAATACTGAATTTCCATAGGCCCTGGATCAAGCATGTAATTTATATAATGGGTATTTAAGAAATAGAGGCTATTTTTAGAGGGCTTTTTTTTTCTTGAAATCCTAGTGCTGCCAGTCAGCTACCTCTGAAGACCTCCTGCCCAGCACCTTAGGTAGGGCTAGCAGTGGCCTGGCAGCAAGGTTCAGTAGATGCTGAACCTGCTCCTATACAACAGCTGATCTCTTGACCAGCAGCATTAGCAGACAATATCAAGCACACACTTCCAAATTAATTAATTGTACATTGCTGCAATCTATTTGTTGGGTTTTATTAATTGGATTTTCTCTTCCTGCAAATACAGGAGCTCCAGGAACTGGCTATCACGATTCTAAGAGTTAACAGTTACTATCTAAGAGTTAAGAGTCAGTTACTATTCAGTTATTTTCTGTTTACTGATGATTTAAGATAACCATCATATCTCTCCTTTACTCACAACACAGAAGAGGTAGTGAAATAAAAAATGTAGAAAAAAATAGGCTCATAGGCTCATATTCTTGTGTAGAGAACCAGAGGAGGGGCACAAAGATGGTCAGAGGGCTGGAGCACCTCTCCTATGAAGACAGGTTGAGAGAGTTTGGGTTGTTCAGCATGCAGAAGAGAAGGCTCTGGAGAGACTTTGTAGTGGCCTTCGAGTATCTGAAGGGGGCCTACAGGAAAGCTGGTGAGGAACTACTTGTAAGAGCATGTAGGTTGGTTTTAGGAATAAATTCTTTACTGTGAGGGTGGTGAGACACAAAGAGGTTGCCCTTAGAAGCTGTGGATGCTCCCATCCCTGCAAGTGTTCAAGGCCAGACTGGTTGGAGCTTTTGAGCAACACGGTCTAGTGGAAGGTGTCCCTGCCCATGCAGAGGGGTTGGAACTAGATCTTCAAGGTCCCTTCCAATCCAAACACTTCTATGATTCTGTGATTATTAAGAATACAAAGTCTATGAAGAAAATACAGCAAATGCTGTCTATTTTTCATGGGCAGGAAATTAAGGATCTTACTCTTCCTGTATTAATTGATACTTCTCTTTGCCTGTCAGTACTCTTCTCACTGACATTTATTGGCATTAATCACTTGTGATAGGAGTGGACCAAAGTATTTGTAATTCATTTAAATCCAAGGGAACCTTTCAGAGGATAATTTCTCAAAAAAGGAAAACCTGAAAAATGTTGTTAGCTGCTGCTTCTATTGTCCACTGAAAACACCCAAAGTTAAGCCTTTTAATACCTAGATAAAAATGATCTCTAATACCTTGCAAGAAATTGGTGCTCAATTTGACATACAGTAATATAATATTTATTTAACTATAATAATAATTAGTAATCCAAATTTTAGCCAAGTCATATCACGACACATACTGCAAGAATATATCTGGAGAGTCTGACCCTCAATAGTCAACAATCAGTTATGAAAAAATATTAAAGAATCATAGAATCATAGAAAGCTAGGGGTTGGAAGGGACCTCGAAAGATCATCTTGTCCAACCCCCCCCTGCCAAAGCAGGGTCACCTATAGTAGGTCACACAGGAATGCATCCAGGTGGGAAGGAAGAGATAGACAAGAAGTAAAATATCATAGAAGCTAGGTGGGTCAGGATGATGGGCACGTATCTCATCACATTTTTGTGCCAGGCATGGCTTAGAAAGGAAGAATGATTAAAAAGTTATTATCATCAAAATGCATATGAGACTATTTCATATAGAAATATTCTACAGTTCTTTATAAAGCAAGCACATGGGACAGACATCAGGAATTTTATAGTTATTGCAGATACATTATCAAAAGAGTACTGAGCACTGAGTCAGTCTGTAGAGGTCTCCTTACAGGGGGAAATGGAACTGAGGTCAAGGTGAGAACTGTCCCTATGAAGCATGATGTGTGGAGACAGCTGTGGAAACTTCTGGACAGTGAGCTGGAAAATGTCATTGGATGAGAGGCAGAAATGGAACAGATGTAGATAACAGGATTTATAATCTAGAGGGGGGCTAGTAACAGAAATCAGGATAAAGTTAATGCACGTGTCCACAGTAAAGCAAGGTCTACGACTCAGATGAGGAATTTCTCAGCTAAAATCTCTGACTTCTGTCCCCCCTACTATAATACATACTTGGCCTGGAGGGCGTGGAAATTGAACTCACTGCTACATTAAAGAACTTATCCGTAAAATGTGAATAATACTTCTTTCAATGTCAGGATAGAGCTCTATGCATGAAAAGATTTGTATAAGTGCTAAGTGCTGTCATTGTCATTACATTCAGAAAGTACCAAAGGCTTTAAAAGCATTAACTTTTCTAATGCAGAACATCATCTGTTCCTTCTGAAACCAGCAGAGACATAAAATGAGTGCAGTTATTTCAAGAAATTGGTTCTAAATTCAGATGCATATTTTTTGTCTCTCAGAAAAGTAAACAACCATTAATAGCAGGAATTTTATGATACAGAATACAGTATGATATGCAGCAAGCTATAAAGCATATGAAAAACAGTTCTCCTGCATATAAACTTGGTTTTCATCAGGAAATTATTTAATTGGAAAGATATCTTGAGAGCAATCAGAAGGCAATGCATAAAAAAAGGTGTCTGGTTTGCAATGATGAAAAGAGAAGGGAGTCAATTTTTAAAAAATGATGAAATAAGGAAGTAACTACCAAGTCACCACCAGTACATCAGCCAGCAGGATCAAATGGAATTGATGTGTCTACTCCTCTTTTTCAGGAGAAAAAGTAGCTGCTTTCCAAGGAAGGCAACATCCTGATAGCATTTAAGTAGTAGTCAATAGCATCTCTGAAAGCTGCAGTGCTCAGCTTGGGCTTGATCAATTTTTTCTACCTGAATATACTTTCATATCATGTTGACTTGCATCAAGTGATGACGAATTTTAAGGCTGTGGCCCAGTGTTACATCTTTGAGTGCCCATACTTTTGGATGTTTAATTTCCAAATTTATGTCCTGTTTTGTGCCTACTATTCAAACTTTGCTGCTTACTCAGTGGACAGCAGATGTTTCACACACATCATTCCCTCCATACAGTAACAGCAATAATTCATTTGCCTTGCCAACACAACATTTTTTGATACAGTAAGCATTGCCTCTCTAGACAATGTTTTCCTCTTGAAAACCTGTATTTCACTGAACAAAGTAAAAGGCAGAATTTTCCTTTTGTATATTTAAAACATTAATTACAAGAGGATAGCTATTGATACTACCCAACAGGTTAAAACACTTGCTCTGAAAAGAGCTGTCACTAATACAGTATTTACATTTACAAAGTGATTTCTGCATGAATGGGATTGTTCCAGGCTGCAAACAACGTTTTTAATACCATAAACAAACAAGAGATGAATGCACAAAATAAACTGTTTAACAGGGGTTTATGTACCCCCTGTGCATTGTATTTGGAAATGAAGTCCTTAAACTCAGAGGCGTTCCATTCTCCATGGATTAGAAGAGAGACCCACATCCCTTTCAGCAGCATCCTTTTATACAAAATTTGGCACTAACACTCTGTTTGCTTCAGCAAATCACTTCATGCTTTGTCCTTTTAATCCAATTTCCACCTTAATATAGACTAAAGTGTAGTGAAAATACTGAAAGGGGATGCCTGGAAATGAATTGTGTTAGAAATCTAATCCAGGCAGTAATCCAATCCCACACAGTCAGCTCCTCATTAACTCAGAAGTTTAACCCACCGGATGAGCTATGCTATGATCTAGCTATGACAAGATATAATTATCTCACAAGATATGACCCAACAAAGCAGGTAAAAGGCTAAGTCTGACAAAAAGAAGATGGAACAGGCACTCCATTGAAAGCCACAATAATTGATTATAACACTTATCCCAGCTTGAATAGCTCAGATTTGTGGGCTATTTCACCACTAGGTACTTTGCTGGTGCAACCCATAAGTGACTAAGCTACCCTATTCAGCAAGAGCTTCCTCATTAGCAGGTATTATCTCCTCTTTTCTGCACTACGAAGCACCCATGTGTACCTTAAATAGCTGCCTCACAGCAGACAGGAGCTCCTTCAGGACACCCTTATTAATATTTCCTGCCAGGGAAAATGATTTCCTAGTCCATAAATGTCACTACTTTTGGTGTTTGTTTGTTTGATTTAATTTATTCTTTTATTTCTTTCTTACAGTGATTAACCCCAGAGTATGACTTGGACAATGTCCTGAAAACAAGACACTTGTGGCTGCAGGCAGCTGCCATCTATGCATCCTGGCAAAGAAGGGCCAGGAAACCAGCATCACCACATCTCCCTTGTAGAAGAGCTCTGGGTCCACTGATGACTCTAACACAACACACCCTGCTCACTGCTTGGGTGACTTTCTGTCACCCAAAAATCCTTAACCATGATGAAAGCATTCCACCAAGATATTTCAGTCACAATCTTCAGTGCCACGTACCTTTTTATCACAGCCAAACTAGTTTATATTCACAGAGGTCTCTGTCTTTAACTTATGACTTGAGCAGGTGAGAAAACAGGACCTATCCAAATTAAAGGATGATTTCAATAGGCCACAATCTCACAACCCAGGATCGGCAAGCAAATCTGGCACCAGAGCTCCCTGGCATTTAGCTCATTCCAATCACCTTTAGCACCTGACTGTGGCTCTCCTGTTTCCTTTCCCAGAAGGAGAGATCTATGCTAAGGGTAGGTTAACTTGAGTTAATTCTGTAGTCTGGAGACCCATGCTAAATTCTCAACTAGTACCACTGCCAGAAAGGAAAAGCTATGTTCTACCAATTGTGAAGCCAACATTTTCCTAATGCCGTTTCCTTGGCATAGCCAAACTTGTTAGTTTTGAATACTTCTCCACAGAAAGGTGAATTGTTCTTTAATAATTTTTACAATTTCCCACAAGATACAAGGATTTTGTTTATGCAGGACATTTCAAAGTTAAACTGAAAGAAGCACAAAAGCGTGTGGGAAGGAAAAAGAACCAAGAAGATAAAAAATACATTTCTGGGCAATATTCTTTCCAAGGTGATCTGAACTCCATTTGGCCTGCCCTACTCTCAGCAATAAGCCAGTATTCTTGCTTAATGAAAAAGATTTGCATCCATGACCTATGTAAAAATACATGCTCAAACTGTGACTCTCTTTTCCATGTTGTTTCTCTGAGTGATTGAGGTCACAACTAAGATTTTTATTTTGCCTGAATAGTTTCATTAAATGCAACACAACCCTTGCATACTCCTGACATAAAGTCCCAAATACATTTTTTCATTTTCAAGGTCTTATCCACTGATACAAAGCATAAAAGGGAATTTTCCTGATGCCCATTTGATTGTTTCGTTTTGAGCTGATAAATTTAGACCAAAGCAGGTGAAAAATGACATGTCTCAAGGCCATGACAACTTCCTCCTATGAACCATTTCCTTTTGCTGACTTTTCAATACATTTGTAAGATTTCACCCTTTGGAGGATGTTTCACCACCTTCTGGCTCATTTTGTTGTAGCTTTCAGAGTCTTACTTTATAAAATTTTCCTATCTTTAACCAGAAAAGTTTCTGAAGATCCTTAGGATAATGCTTAAAATCTTGGTGTATTGCAAACAGAAAAATCACCACTTGTAGTGTCCATTTTATAATGGTTGACATAAGCATACAATATTTCACTGATAAATGTAATTTTCAACTCATTCAACTCATACACCTGTAAGCAACGAATCCCGTTTTCTGATAGGGAACATGTGAAGCAATACACGTTTATAAATAAACTCAGGTTGAGCAACATACTTTATCCACCTTACCAAGGAAATCTAAACATGTAATATTATAGATGAAAGGATACAACACAGAAATTAATTTTCCAACCACCTATGTGTTCAGCTTTTTTGTTTGTTTGAAATTACATTCCATCTGTCTATTCTATAGCCAGTAATAGGAGTTGCCAGACTTCAGGGCTTATTCTCTCCTTGGAGAAAAGAACTAGTCCATGACTAAAACACTAATACTTCTTCAGCAGCACCCAATCAGTACTTGCTCCAGTATTTTCTTTTTCTTTCTGTATCTTGAAAATTAAGCTTTCATTTTTTTCAGTCAAAAAGAACTGTCAAAAACTGAAAAAATTTGGTGGAGTTGGGATAGAGTGGAGCAGAAAAGTCAGGTTGCATGGTAAGCCGTAAACTGGTAAGCTTGTCATGTCAGCTGTTGCCCCTACATCCTTTTTGGACACAGAGACAGATTTCTATAATCATTTCCATAAGCCAACTTTTTAATATTTTAGAGTTTCCATCACATTAATGTTTCATCACTGAAAAAAAAAGATTTACATTCTAACAGAGATAATTGCAGCTTTTGTCTCCAGTATTATGCATTTTCTGACAAATACAGCAGCTTCTAATCATATTTATATCAACAGATAATTTTTGTAACTAACTCTTACAGATAAAACCTTCCTGCTTTCGCCATGCCAGATGCATATTCCCCACTAATCCAAAATGTTAAATGTATAATTGAATTTCCTTTCCTCAGGGCATATGATTTCATAGCCCATGGCAGGAAGGAGTAAGAAGAGTCAATTGAGAGCAAAATGCCATGCTCATCCAAACATATGATAGGCCAGATCTCCTCAGCAGCTTGGTTTCTGCATCATTTTCCTATTTTCTTTTTAAAGTTTACAGTGATCTATCAAGCCCTGCAAAACCAAGCAGTAGGTGCTCTCCAGTTAATTTTTTTTTTCATACTCTCTGAGCAGCACACTCAAGCATGTGTTCCAAGAAATTAGCACTTCAGAAAGCTCAAAATATATTCTTCCTGACTGTCTTCACTGAAATACCACTTTCAAACACAGGGTTGGCTTCCTTGCTGAAATTTCCTAGTCATGTACTTGACAGTGTGACTTTATTTCTGACCAATGGTAGATGTAAATTAACCACTTAATGAAGTTTTTTGGTGCTAAGAGATGTGAAGCAAGCTCCTCACAGAGCACTGTGAAGGTGTGGACTCTTGCTGTGATTCAGAAGTCATCACTAGTCAATCAAAATGTACCAGATCATATGATCCTGGAGTTTGCTTCCCTCAGAAGTACTGCTGTATGTTGGAAAAGCATGAAGGAAGCAGCACCCAGTGTGCCTGCAAAATCTGCCATGAAGGCATCAGACTTGTTCTGCAACATAGGCAGTGTCCCATGGTAGAGGAAGGAATAAAGACAAGCAACTATGCCTTAGTACTTCTCTTTCAAAGCACAAAAAGATGTAACAAAATCACTTTGTCTCATGTATCTACCTTCTTGGAACAGAGGCTCTTCCAGAGTGAGAAAAACCTCTGCTATATGAACTGCATGTATTGGTAGCCTATTATGTTTTGTTTAATGATCTTGTATCACAATATACCTGAAGCCAATTCTTCAAAAGATCCAGTGTGAATGTCAAGTTGCCAACATGCCTCTACCTAGCCAGAAGCCACACACATGTGCCAGCATCATTTAAGTGCCTGATTTCCAACAGGTATGGACTCATAGTTCAATACAGACATATTGTCACATAGTACTTCTCTCATACTGAAAAATAGGTATTTTAAAGAAAAGAGCAATGGGCTGTTGTGAATTCTAAGGCTTTAGGATGCATCTGATCATATGCAAGCAACCGTAAGCTTTGGATAGTTCTCCAGAAGCAGACCCATACAGATAGAGATAGATCAATTCTTTAGAATGAAAATCATTTCATTGATTCTGAAATGTGTGTTGTGATTTTCATCACTAAATGTCTTTGGTTTGAGAAGAACAGCACTGAGAAAAATGCTTTAACCCTAAAAGAAAAGTTTACAATCTCACCACCTTTATTACTATTAATTTACTTAGATTCTTCATAAGGTAAGAAGATGCAGTGAATCTATAGGACAAGACCAAATGTAACTGGTTGTCTACTGTCCAGAAAATCTTTCCTAGAGGGTGTTTCTTACAAATTTAACGTGTAGAATGTATATATGCAAATGTGATTGATATAATAGGTTTTCTCTAATACCAGTTAAAGGAGGTTTCTCATTCCAGGGTTAGACAGCTGTTTGGGTTGAAGTACTGAGATACTTTGAGGCCTCCTAGGGTGGCTGACGAAAATTAGCATACATAAAGAGCATAATCTTAGAAAGATGGCTAAAATCTTGAGTGATGTATGACAAAACCTAATGAATTCATATTTATGAGGTCTGATACAGACCCACTGTTAGTTTCAACATCATCTTCTCTGCATTTGAGCTGTCTGGAAGTTAGCTTGCTCACACAAGATGCACTTGGTGGACAGTAGGAATGCCCAGAACATAACTCAACACCCTTATCTTCCAGATTGATTTTAGGATGGGAGAGTGCAACAATTCCCTAACACATCTGCCAAAAACATTACAGCAAGGACAGATGGCAAGCAAATGGAGTCACCCTCAGTGCTTTGCTTCTACAGAGTGCCCATCCAAGAGTAAATTCCAGTAAATAATCACAAAAGGTTAAAATTCAGAGTCTGTAGGAACAATATTAGCAGACGGAATCAAAATTGAAAATGCAAGTTTATTTCAAGCTAGTGATCACACAATATTAAAAAAGTTTTATTGGTTTATCATAGTAATTAATTTTTGTCTCACATTAATGACATGCTTATCATGCCCAAGATGCTAATACAATTTGACAACAGCAAATAGGGTAAGATCACTTAGCTTATTCATGTCACTACCAGGGACAAATGCATAGCTTTACAGTACTGACCTAGTATATGAATTGCTTCCAAAATGAAGGAGTGCTTCTGTGTTTTAGTCATAAAAAGGAAGGATTCATTCTCACATTGTCTTTTAATATCTGATTTTTTAAAGAAAATAATTATGAAGTTTTTTGACAGTAGTTGAAAACTGAAATGTTGGTTCTATCTCCTAAAAGTCTGTCTGCCTAGGTTTCCTATTCAATATATGACTTTACAAAAACTTCCAGCTTGTTTCAACATGAATGTGATATACTAATCAGTGAATAAAGTTGAATTTATTACAGGGAAAAAAAAAACCCACTTGGAACTAAAAGTAAAATTCTCATATACATCAGAAACACCAAGACTTTGTTTCAGATGTCTACATATTTGCAAAAAGCTGTTCCAGTGATGCTTTGGATCTTTTGTGAGTGCGAATGGCTCCAGAAAAGAAATGTCCCTTCTGACTGAGTGCCTTAGTGAGAACCTCTCCCAGCAGACACAGCCCCTCCAGCTGCAGCTGGAATCATGCAGCAAGTGGCTGCAGGTTTGGGAGGTGCTGCTGCTGCTGCAGCTCAGGGCTTGAGGAAGGAGCATTCACAAAGAAAGCACAAAACTCAACCATTCATCCTTGAATGGGAACTGGGTAAATTTCTCTCTTTGTTAGAGAAAGACAATATAATTTTTTTTTAAGTACTTCAAATCAAATGGTTTTAAAAAACAATACAGGGATGTGAATTCTGCAAAACAGGTGAAAGGTTTCTACCTCAAACAACGTTCATTTTCTGTGATTCTTTCCTTAAAAATACTACCAACACTTTTCTGCATTTTCCTGTTAAAGAAACTTGAAGCATAGCTATAAATCTCTAAAGATATTGAACACATTATTTGTATATAAAATGCTCCATTACAAACCCATTTTGATTTCTAATTATGTTACTTTGTTACTTAATACATAATTATACACTGTGATATGCACCTATTACACTTACTGCTAAAGCTAACTTTAAGTAGCTAAAGAGTTTATTGAAATAGACTCAATATACATGTATTCGATTTTTTTTTCTTCAAACTGTATGACTACTGTACAAACAAGCAAAGTATCTTAAGCTCTTTATAACAATAAAATGTGTACCTTTGGATTGATACTAAAGAAGCATCACAATTTGTTAAGGTGTCCTAAACAAAACATTTGCAGTATTAGTATGAAGTTTACTGCAAGCTTGTTTTAACTTTCACTTGACCTTCACTTTTTTAAAAAGAAAAAGGGTTTTCCTATTCATACATACATTCCTGTTGAAGATGGAGTTACACTTGTCAGAAGTATGTTAATAAAATACTGAAGACCCCCTTTAATTTATGGCAGATATATTTTTAAGAAGGAAAATACTGATATTATCATGGTTATAAGCTTGCTGCTGAAATGATTTAGATATTCTTCTCCTTCCACACAGTATCAGTACAAAGCTTTTCTTTGCAGGCAATGAATTATAGTTGACACTTCAAACCTATTCTATCATTATCTTCTAGTTCAGAAAAATGAGAAAACATAAATATTTATTCTATATATAGAGAAGAGGCACAGAACTCTGATAAAAACGATACATTATGGAATGATGAATAATTGGTACATGTGCTACACTTAGAACAGCAAAGGGCAAAAAAATTTGCTGATTTTTAATATGAGGATTTGAGGTTATTGTGTAAATAAAAACGCAGTCATTTTATCATATTGAGCTGGGAAGTGTTTAAGCCCAGTGATTTCTGATGACATTCCCTTCACGACTACATGGGTGATGAAGCTGCTTGATACAGACCCTT
This sequence comes from Calypte anna, assembly GCF_003957555.1. Classification (NCBI taxonomy): domain Eukaryota; kingdom Metazoa; phylum Chordata; class Aves; order Apodiformes; family Trochilidae; genus Calypte; species Calypte anna. The sequence continues at coordinate 27,438,008 of NC_044245.1, read as the reverse complement.
GGTCTGATTTGATAAAGTCTGTTAATGAATAGATTCTTTAACAGTGGAAAAGTATTTATGCAAACAACCTTCAATTTTCCCACCTCGTATGTGCAAGGCTTCTCTAGCTTAAGCTTACCAATTAATAAGCCTAGGAATCCATTTGTTCCATTAAGTGATCTGTTGACTGTCTTAAACCTTGTTTCTAGTACTAACTTGTGTTTCTATATTATGCAGAAAAGCAGAGGCTACTGTAAACAGTTGAATAATAAAATCAGAAGAAAAAAACAGTGACATTTCCAAATATTTGAAACAGTATTATGTCTTATTATCAGTTTTTCCTTTAAAAAAGCAAACCCCTCCTGTTAAGTCCAAACCCCTGCCAAAATGCACATAATGGAATGCAACTCGATTTCTGAAAATTATTTTATCCATGTCTGTCTTTTCACTAGCATATACTAGAACTCTTTGAGGTAAGGATAATTTATTTATTTATTTTTATTTAGTGCTTTTAACCATATAGCCCTGACTGCAAAATCAAAATATATTCACAATACAAATCATGGAGTTAAAAAAAAAAGTACTCAAAACGACAAGGTTTTAGGGTAAGATTGCCCTGAGAAAAGTGTAATATGTAATTGAACAGTTATTTGCTAATTTGTGCTATGGGAGCTTCGAAGACTGTAACATAAAGATCCCTTGCTTATTAAATTCAAATTAAAATGCATATTGATTTAAATTCAAATAAGCAAGCATTAATTTAGTAAATAAAAATCAGGCAGTTCTAAAGTTTTAATACTCTGGAAAAATTGGCTCAGCCATTTTCTCAATGTGCTACATTTGTATTAAACAGTGAAATATAAACATAGATGCTAACTTAGCAGAAAACAAAGCAAACCAGAAATCACATCACATATGCAATATTTAATCTGAAAGGTTTTAATTCTGACAATATGAGGTTTTAATTCTGACAATATGTTTTGGCTTCATCATTTGACCCAGACACTAGCAGGTTAACTTGTGGCATTATAAAATAAGGAGCTGCATTGGGTTGGAAGAGATGTTGAGCTAGCCCAGTTTCTTGATGCCTTCAATGGCCACAGGCAGGTGCTCAGGGAAGATTGTGAGGTGAAAGCAAGAAGAAATTAAATTTATCCCTATTAGTTTCCCAAACAAAATGCTACTACTAAATACAATAAACTCTGAGACAAAGAAATTTCACCTGAAATGCATAATACCACAGAAGGCACCGAGAAACTTTTGATTTAGCAATGGTAATATTATTTTGAAAAGCACCACAGGTTCTTCCACCTTTCCATCTCAGATAATTAAAAGCTTATTTTCAATTCTTCTCCAAGTGTTCATTGTTTCTCCATGAGGTCCTTAGCAAGGGATTAAGGGATAACATGAATCTCCCTCCAAGGGGAAATTTTGCAGAGTGTCATGCAGTGAAGAAGGAGTTTCCTCTACTACAACCTCTCACAGGAACTGGAGTTGGGTTCATTTTCTTCTACGTTTTTATGTGCTTACCCTTTTTGAATAAACGAGTGCTTTAGAAGATACCAAAAGCTTTCTCAAGTAACAACACAACTTCAAAATGCAGCTAATTTTACTAGGCTGTTTATCAGGCAAAATATATAAACAATGGTGAATTTTGGATTATCTACAGGCTCTGAATGACACTGCATCATTTTTGCCTTAATCCTCATCTCAAATGCAACCCTTGAAAAAATTAAAAGGCTGTTAAAACAAGCCACATTCTGCAGAAAGAAACATCTAAAATTTTGCACACACAAATTATATTCTAGGAGTGACTCCATTTTTAAATGCTGACTTACTGAGATCCTTTTTCCCAGAGATAACTCTATAAACACTGTTAGAAAATGAGGATAAAAATAGTGCAGAAAAAATTCTCTGCTCCTCTACATCCTTTTCTTCATGCTTCCTACTTTTTTGTATCTTCCCATTTTGAGTGTTACATCTCCCAGATTTAGAGCTACAGTAAAACAAATATGCCTTTATTCCTGCTTTTGTATTTAACTTTCTAAACTTCTCTAAGAAGGTATTTTCTAAGGGCCTGCTTTTATCCTTCTAACTATGGATGATTATCTTCCTAATACCCACCTGGTGTGATCAATATTGGATTATATATGTTTACCTATAGTGAGTGCCTACATGCAAGAAATCTATAGAAAATTTGGAGAAAACTGGAGTCAAGTACAACTGAGCAATTCTACCATCATTCAGTTGTACATATTTAAGGCAGCTTTCTACGCTGACTGCTCATTTAGCAATTTGGGTTGTAAATCTACCCCAAAATTAGATCCTACTACTTAAATTTATTATAGTTTTGGACTACTTAAATTTATTATAGTTTTGGAGAGTGGATGCTCAGGTTTGAGTCCTACATTTGAATATTCCAGCGCCTGTGTTTTTTGATTCCAAATCAGAGTCTATGTTTTGGGTAACAAATCACCTGTCTGAAAATCTAACAAGTAGTAATTTATCATAATTTGCAGAAAGAAGAGCAGAATTTCATAGAATCACAGAATGGTTTGGGTCAGAAGGGACCTTAAAGATCATCTAGTTCTTTACCTGCTTCACCTACCTTCATCTAGTTCATCTACCACCAGACCAGGTTGCTCAAGGCCCCATCCAACCTGGCCATGAACACTTTCAGGGAGGGGGCAGTCACAGCTTCTCTGGACAACCTGTTCCAGAGTCTCATCACCCTCACAGGAGAGAATATTTTCTTAATGTCTAAATAAAATCTCCCCTCTTCAAGTTTTAAACCCTTTCCCCTTGTCTTCTTGCTACGCACCCATGCAAAAAGCCCTACCCCAGCTTTCTTGTAGCCCCCCTTCAGATATTGGAAAGCCACTATAAGGTCTCATTGGAGCATCCCCTTCTCTAGGCTGAACAACAACATCATGGAATGCTTCCATGACTGTCACCCCATGGTCTGCCTGATCAGTCCACCCAGACATCTTCTGGTCCAACACGACCAGCAGTGGGCTGCAGGGGCAGATGGCACTTTCAGCAGCAGTGTGGGCTTTGACTGGTGTGAACTGTCTGAGGATTTGCTCTCCCGGCTACTGAACTGCAGAGCATCTCCAGGCCCCTCTCTTAGGCATCCCCAAAGGCCTGCTCTGGATGCCCTGAAAAGCCCCTCTGCAGGTTTCTTTCACAGCCAACACTGGCATAATCTACAGAGGTTTAGACAAGTGATTTTAGCCATCTAAGTTGTGCAATAGGCAATATCTCCACCTCTTTTGTGTCTATGGAGAATACAGAATAATACCTAAGCTGTGCCTCAGAAGTGGACAAAAATGTGTCTTTATCAGCACTAAGTGTGTGCTAATTTCCACTACTTGTCTTCAATTTCCTATATTGACTTCAATCAATGTAAACAAGAATCTTACCAGAGTAAAACATATTGGGACTAGATAATATTCTCAAAAATACCACTCTTCATCACAGTCTCTCTGAATTTAACCAGATTTTCAGTACCAGTAAAATTTTCAAAGCTTCAACATAAAACAAATCCCATAACTACAGCATAGAATATACAGTTCTGGGTATTCCAGGTAATCTAGAGGGCTTGGGTGACAAATCTAGCTCTGTGGGCTCTTTTAAAAATAGAAAATTAAACTGTATGAAAACTGTTCACTTAAGAAGGACTTGGCAGGCCAGTGAGGGTTCTGAAAGATAATGGTGTGTGTTAATCTACTTCCGAGTCTTCAGAAAAGACATGATGCTAACATAAATTTAATTTACTGCTAATTAGGGTAAATTAATGTATGTATGAGTATCACAAAAATACATATTAATAGCAAAACCAGATATTCTAATAAATAACATGCAACTCATCCTACTGTGCTAAAATATTCAGGTAATACAAACTCTCAATGTCTGCTAAATATTCTGCTTAACACTGAGAGGAATTTAAAGAAACAATACTTGATGAAGCAGCATTGTGACACTACTGGGATTGCACTGCAGTTCAGAGATAACCCTGAAACAACTGGGTAGGGAAAAATCCATATAAGCTACATTATTAATGGCCACTGACTGACCTCTGCTTATCTTCTCTACCTTAGAGATGACATTGAACTTTTTAGCACTGCCCAAGCTTCATTATCTGAAATCTAAACTACAATAACTTAAGAGGGTTCTAATGGTATTTTCTACCTGTCATATTAAAATAAAATGAAAATTTCTGGCATTATTTATCAACTGGAAAAAGGAACATTGCTTTGCTCACATAGTGCAATGTGAAGTCTAATATTTACACTGCATACAATGACCAGAGAACATATTTGATTAATTTTTCATGCAAATATTACAGATAAAAGCGAAGATGGCAAATCCCTCAGAAAAGAAAGAATATGAAAGAGGAAGGAAATGTACACAACATATTGAAGAAAGTATTAAATTTACTTTCCTCCAGGAAAGAATCTCTGTTGTGTATCATAGGTGCCCCACAGGGAATGACAACACCAGCTTACATGACATCACACCATGCCAGGGCATGATCAGTACCTCAGAATAAACCAGTCGTAGCTGACCAGAGAGTGCACACAGGTACAATGAAGCCCACTGACATCTGTACAGCTACCAAAATATGAAGCAGGTGGGAAACAGTTTTCAATGTGTACAACTTGCTGCTATTTTCCTCTATCCCCCTAAAGCTTGCTTAATTCTCATTTCTCATTCAATTTTCCACTGTCTTACTTGAGCAAAAAAAACCCACCAAAAGCAAAAAAAAAAAAAAAAAAGAGATTTAAAGTGTGTCAGTGAAGCTGAAATCAAAGCTGCTCTTTCTTCTTGGGATATAACCAGTTGTTAGACGCTCCATAACACTTTTCATGGCCAAATATAACATGTTCATTTCAAATAGAATTTTCAAGAATTAAAACTAGTTGATTTTTTTTTTGTGGGCAAGGCATCAGAGAAAAGCAGTATGTCTTATTAAATATAGAGCAATTGTAACTGAATTGTTTCTTCTGATCCTATCTAGTTATCCAATGTTTCAGCTTATTTTTTTATTTTTTTCAAATCAAGTACCTAATATCCTAATATCATTTAAGGAAATTTTCCTTTTTTTTTTTTTTTTTTTAAGGATTGATGTTCCAACGTGCCTGTATTCCCTGTATTCAGAATATGAATACAGATTTGTACATAAGTGATTCTAAATGCTAAATGCCACTGGCTTACTGGCTACCTATTTTCAGTGCTGCTATTTTTCCAGAGAATGTATCCACAGATAAATGACCCATTCATATGATCTGGAAATTCCAAAGAATAATACCTCAGGGAAAATACTGTTTTCACTTGAGTTGAGATAATGTTTTTTACAATAGAAAGAAAGCATGAAATGCTAAAATCACTAAGGATGCCATCCAGAAAATTTAGGGGAAAAAAACCTTAGAGAAACTGTTCAGAAAAAATAATTTCAAACTAAAACCATGGTAAAATTAATGAATCTCACAGATTAATAAACTGCTCATTTGGCAGCATTTATTGTGGCACATTTGTGCCTGTTTTGCCATTTTTCTCTTCCTTTTTATTAATTATGCCTACTCTACTTGGAATTAGCTCCAGGGTACATCAGTGTGGATGAAGATTGATGAACGTGCCCCAGATGCTGGAGTCACACAGAGGGTCTGTCCATACAGAGGAGCTGTGCTATAACCCTGAGTGTTTCCCTGCAGAGAACTTGCAGGAACCCATGCCTACAGAAATGCAGCTGACAGAGGAAATTCCAGGACCTTTCTTCTCCATCAGTGCATGCAAAAGATGTGCAAGAATGTACTTTGGATGGGGTACTGCTTGCTGCCCTGTGCTGTCTTTCAGTTCTTCCCTTTCTTCCCTCTTTTCTCTCCCCCAAAGGACAGTGTGATATCAGATTATTACAGTCATCTAACTTCTACAGTGTGTTTTTCTCTGCAGTTCAGGTGTAGACAGTGGTGTCAAGTTCTGAATTCAATTATTTGGGTATTGATAAAGAAAACCCCACAGCAGTTATTTTCTACATTTCTAACACAGTTATTTAATTGCTGTTAGAAATATGGGTGACTGTCAGGGCATATGCGAGAATACTGCAGAGACTCTTAGATTTTGACATTTTTAATTGCTTCTGCTTTGGTTCTTACACAATAGATATTTTCGTTATATAAATATAATGCATCTTTGTAAAATCCTTTAAAATATGAATTCAAACCAATGAATGCCATTTTCTATTTGCCTTTAATTTCCTCTCAATAGTAAGTTCATCAGAGTGTAACAATTAATTAACTTAATTAAGCTAACTTAATTATGTTCTTTCATAGGTCAATATGTAGAGCTACTCAGATTAATAGCAGAGCTTGTAAAGTTAATCTTCTTGTATAATGCAAATGATGCCAAGTCATGTATTAAATACCTTCCTGAGTAACAGATGATATAAGACCGAATGTACTTTAAAGAAGGGCAGAGACTGTGAAAAGGTTAAATAAAGAAAAATGTCTTCGACTTGGGGAAATTTTAAGCAGACCTAATTCATTTTTTAAATTAATAATGCTCTTCTATGAGAAGCCCTCATTCCATGAGGCCATTTATAGCTTAACTACACATAAATAAATTTTGACTTCAAAAGCAGAACTGTGTGACAGCATTTCCCAGCCATCTTGCGACCTTTATGCTTTGTTATTAAGAAGATTACATAAAACAGTCATGTGAAGAGACTGGGTGAAAAATATGAATTCTTAACTCCAGAGCATTTGCATGCTCACTGTATTACCCAGTTTATTTTACAGAGGAATCACTTCAGTAGTCAAAGGTATTACTTTCCTTTCTCTGTTCATTTTTAATTCACTTCTAACACAGACTCTAAGGCTTTTTAGGCATGTGGCTTAGTGCCTTTGTTATGAAATATTAATGGGAACTACAGCAATCATAATAATTACTCGGAGAAGCACAAAAAGTAAAATCAAACAAACCTCCTGACTGCCAAATGATCTGAATAGGTGACGAAGCTCCTCTGTTTGATAAATGAGTCTGATGGTAGGAACCCACACTCTGACACAAGGAGCTTGTTACAGGCCAAATCACCAATTCTCAGCCAACTTAGAGGTGCAGAACATATTCTAAATGCAGAAAAATTCCAGATCTGTAATCTGCTGCAACTTCTCATTGCCACCCAAAGAAAACAAACAGAACAAGTGCCATACAGTAAGGTGCTTTGAACAGGAGTGTAAAGGAAAAGGCTCTGACGCTCTGAAAACCATCATTGCTCAGAAGTTTTAAAACTAAAAAAAAATACTAACAAATAAACCGGATGGATCAGTCCTGTGTCTGCCAGGGAATGGATGACACAGACAACCTAATACGTTTTCTTTGTCGAAGTATGTCATGTAGCTTCTGTGATGCTGCTCAAAATAAACATTCTGATCTCACTGTAATATCAAAGTACAAACGGGCTTCTCTTCCAAAATCACAGTCTTACAACTTCTGATATAAAGGGGGATTATTTATCTATGGTACAGAATAACTAGTAAATTACCACTTACTATTTTTCATCAGAAAACAGTCAGCTAGGTCTATGCAGCATGGAAATTTCCAATGACTTTTCCAAGCAAGAAAGCTCTTCAGAAGTTAAGCAAAAGAACTGTGGTCGTCAAGAGTAAATATGCAGTTTAATCCACTCTGTGTGGATAACTTCATTCTTTTTTCAATTAACAGTGTGTCAGGAAGAACAACATATTTATAGCAACAACAGTCTGAGACAATTCTTCTGTTAAATGAATTCAAGCTAGCAGCTACACAGAACAGAGGGAAAATATTTCAATGCCTATGAAGTTTAGAAAAGAATAACACAACCTTTCCACTAACACAAAAATAAAAGCTTCATGTTTATACACACAGATACACAAATACTCATTTTCTCTAATATTTCCTTGTGTTCTCTAGAGAGTAAATCATCCTTCTGCTCTTGACCAGTGCTTATTCTACATAATGATTGAACTATTTTCTGAAATGAAAGAGGTCAGTGATGGAAATCCAGTTATTTAAGTCTGCTAATAATAGCAGATGGAGAAATTATTGGGTCAGTATTATTACAAGCTTTGCCATGGAATTAATTTTTATTCAGTTCTTTCAGAATACAGAATCATAGAATCATTGAGGTTGGAAAGGGCATTTAAAATAGTCAAGTCCTAGCACACTGCCAAGTCCACCACTAAACCATGTCCATAAGTACCACAACTACACACCTTTTAAATATGTCCATTGAGGACGCAACCACGTCCCTGGGCAGTCTGTTCAAGTGCCTGACAATCTTTCAGTGAAGACATTTTTCCTAATATCCAATCTAAACCTCTTCTGGTTCAATTTGAGGCCATTTTCTCTCCTCCTATTGCTTGTTATTTGGGAGAAGAGACAGACCCCACCTCACTGCAGCCTCCTGTCAAGTAATTGTAGAGATCAGTAAGGCCTCCCCTCAGCCGCCTTTTCTCCAGACTAAACAATCCCAGCTCCTTCAGATGCTACTTTTAAGCCTTGTTCTCCAGACCCTTCACCAACTTTGTTGCTCTTCTCTGGACATGCTCCAGCACCCCACTGTCCTTGTAATGAGGGGCCCAGAACTGAACACTTGAGGTGCAGCCTCACCTGTGCCAAACACAGCGAGACAGTCACGTCCCTGGCCCTGCTGGCCACACCATGTCTGATACGTTAGACTTTGTTTAAAAAGCAAACACTATGGTGTAATAAAACAACATAAGGATGGATTGGATGTTCTGCTGATGAAGTTTATAACTTCGTGTTTAAAAAAAAAACAAAACAATGAAAGATTTTAGTACTAACTTGAGGAGACAATGGGACTGGTTGGGAAAGGTTTAATCCAGAGATGAAAGAATAAAAGCAAAGAATAAAAGGTATCTTTCTACCTTTAAACATAGTTTAGTTATTTTATAACCCAAAATGTTTCAGCATCTGAATTACACCAATGAATGGTGTATTGAAACTCTCTCGGATCCTTCACAGCTATGAAAATAGCTAAATCTAAGTAACCAAAATGCTGATTATCCCCACAGTTTTTTTCATAAGATAGGTTGCTGGACACTGTCTTTATTCCACAGAGTTAAATTTTTGAGCATGAAAAGGGAGGCAGCAAGAATTGGGGCCACCTTGTTGTCCTGTTGAGTAGAACTCAAAATTCAGACAGCGTTTCTACTCAGAGGAAGAACAGGACAATTAAAAAAAAGGCTTCAAAAGAGGGATCAAATGACTAAATGGCTAAAACTGATGACAAAAGTAACGGAATATCAGATTCAGACTGGCCTCAGAGGAAAATAAATTGTAAGAAGGAAAAAAGTAAGGTTTAAACAAATTAATGTGGCAACTTATGGGATTTTCCTTACTTTCTCCTACTAGAAATTGTCCTTTCCTCATAATTGCAAGCCCAAGACTGTTTCTGAACATTACTTTCCACATCCTTCCCAATTCTCCCAATTCCTCCACCTTTTCAAAATCCTTGGTTTGTTAGTCATTCTGCCTTCTTTAATCTATTTTCCTTTTCAATGGCTGCATTTGAGCTTTTCTTTAACAACCTCTTCCTTCTCACCAATATTGATGGGTCAAATTCAGATGAGACAAAAATTATTATACAAATAATGCATCAGCAGCTATAGTTAATTCCAAATATTAATTCATTAAGCAGACACTGAGATAATATAAAGGAGTGATGTACTGGGAGATTTCAAATCAAATGAGAAATAAAAAAGACATTAGTTGAAGTAAAGCTCTGCAAACACTTTTGTTTTGTTTCATTAAAGACTGTTTTTAAGGGTAAAATCCACAAATGTTTGTTAAATGTGTGCTGACTTACCCATGTGTAACTTAGATGGGTTGTTTCATGGTGGGTTCTGAATTTGGTAATTCAGGATACTGGTGCTCCCCTTTCAAGGTTCCCTGGAAATCCAACCACAAAACTCTTTCTGACTCACCTCTCTCTGATTTTATATTTATACTGCAGTAAATACGATTGCAGAAACTTTCATTCCCTTATAAAACACTAACAATACTTTACAACCCCACATTCAGTAAAAGAACTTCAACATAAGCTATTACTGAGATGTTTAGTAAAATTCAAAAGGTATATTTACATCTCACTTTCAATTCTCTGAGCTTTCCTATCCCCCACAGTTTAGCTGTTTTTATTCCACAAAGGCAAAATCTGTATACCCATCTTCCACTAGGTCACCTTTTACTAATTAACCAGGTTTCATATCTCTTTCTGCAGCACTTTACCTGTATATTTATTTTAAATATGTTCTCAATTTTCATTTCTCCAGTGCAGTGAGATAAGTTGGCAAAGCTGAGACCTGCATGGAGGTCCCTTTGCTACTCAAGAGTATATACAAAAGTATTACCAAAAGCTTACATTATTCTATTCTCATGACTGCTTAGATGTGATAACCTGACTTTCTATTGTAGAATATGGGGTGATACTCCAAAATAAGTGAAGTACCTATTTGGTCTTAATCCAGAAGAGACTCTTAAGAATTCTCCTGGCCCTGTACTGCAGACATCCCTCTTCTTCAGACAAAGTGAGAAGACTATCAGAGGAAAGGAGAAATTCAAGAAGGTATTTGATAATTGTCTAAAGGCTGCACTAAAGAATGAATAAATGGCACTGTATTTCCCATGCCTACTATTTCAGACTCTTCTTTACTGATTATAGTCAAACAAAATTTCAGAAAAAAGCAAGAAAGGCTAGTTTTACATTATCAAGTATTTGGAATATCAATACCAATACCACTAATAATAATATAATTTTTTGAGGAAGCCAAGATCAATAAAGTTAAGGCTACTCCAAATGCAGGACTTCATTCTCAGTGGTAGGGTTAATTTAAAGATAATGGTCCTATGAAAGGATGATTGCCACCATAAAATGAAGTTTTGAGTCTGACATTCTGCAGACAACTTCTTCAGCTATGGTATACTGTGACAAGTACACACTGCAGGGACAAGAAAAGCCCCAAGTCACTGGCTACTTTATGGAATTACTTTATATGCCAGCACCTTTTTTTACAAAACTAGGGGTTATGGATTTATGATCATACTATATCATTAGCATTTAGTATTATTTTTTTGGAAACAAGGTCACAAAAAAGGAACAGTATTAGCAAGGGTCTTTCCTTTGTACAACCCTTCAATTAGCTGTACCTAAATTTAGTGAGGGATGAAGAAAACTTTACACTTACCTAAATACCTATATACAGATTTTACTTCTGACTCTTTCATGTCATGAAGTTTAGTTTGACAGAGTCTAATGGAACTCCTGCTACTGCCATGGCATGAAAGACAGGACCAAGAAAAAAAAATTCCCAATCACTGATAAGAAACGGTATTAAAAAGGTAGCATATGGAATATACTTGGCTTATAGTTGTTATTAATCATGGTCCTGAGATTTACTTTAATCTCACATATTGGTATGGGAAGGTAAGATTGATCTGTAGCTTTACGAAGTCTCTACTCTGAGTAAAACACCACTAAGCATGAAAAACAGAGGCAAACGTGTATCCCCCAACAGTTAATCTTGGAAAAGAATAGACACAGAATGTCCTACCTCTTCTGGATGTTTCTGTGCCATCGATACCAGCTCTTCAGAGCTACTTCTTGAGGTAGAGGGAACCACATTACCTGGGGCCTCTGAGACCACCTCATTTGACGGCTCGGAGTCCTGAGGGCAACAGAGACAAACAGACCCCTCAGCAGCGTGTTGGAGTGGCACACCAAGAAAAGGAGACTTTTCAGAGGAATCCTGCTCTAAGCACAGGCAGAGAAATGAAAAAGACTTGTGGTCTAAAACTGTACTCTTTTTACCCTGGGTAACTTCTTTTACCATAGAAGAAAAAACAGTGGTGATGCATTTTCTCTGCAAATGGTAATACTTCCTTCACAAGAGCATTATAAGACTTATTAAATAGCTATACAGCGTTTCAGAATTGCAAAGTTCTGAATAAGCATGTTTGTTTTGCCCATACCTACCCCTGCTCCTGAATTGCAAGGAAGGGAAAACTACTTTTCATGACCTTATTCAAGATGAAAGTTTCTGGAAAAACAGCTGAGACCGTGCTAGAACAACTCCACACCCATGTATTTTAAAATTCATTGCAAACCAGTATAGCACACAATCTGGTAAAGATAGAAAAGTTAGTAGAGTTGGCTGTCTATTAGCTGCTGTAACACTATAGTACAATAAAGAAAATAAAAAATTTTAATTAGTTTACATTCTGTTTTCCAAATCACCTTGATTTTGCAATGCAACATGACTAGACCGGTCAAAAACAAAAGCTACTTTATACCTTTACTGCTTTGCACAGTGGTTTTGATAACTGCATAGATTGAGATAATTTGCTACAGAGAAAAAAATCCATTAATCAGTACTATCTCTACTATGTTTGTTGTAATGCTCATTACAGAATATATTTTAGATGTCATTGCTTTGCAAGCAGAATGTGTGCTTTGATGTATCACTTTCTCTCTGCTGTCATTAATTGCAAGGAAATCAGATTATACTTTTTGGAAACTGCAAACTGCAAAGCTCATTATTATGTTTTCCAACATAACAATCCCTAAAAAGTAAATTAAATTTTCATAATGATAATATTCAGCACTTGCAGTTTAGTCTATTTCACTATTGGAAAGGAAAAAAAAAGTGAAGACCAGTCCATTGATGACTACTGAGTGACATTGAGAACCACAGTTAAGATCAGATATTGCAAAAGAATTAATACATGGAGAGGCTTTGCTGGAGGCCAGAAAGCTGGAAAACTCTCTTTGGGCTTTAGTATCTCTATTTTATACAGCTTTTCAGATTAATTCCTTTAAAATGGCTTCTCGGCTTAAATATTTTTTAAAAGCTTTTTATGCCTTTCTTGTATTATCACCTCTCTGTGACTTGGATACAGGATATTTTGGACCATTCTGTAGCCTACAATCTTACATTTAAGATCTGGTATGAGGAAGAAGGTATTTTAGGAAAAATAAACAAAAGAATCCCATCACTCTAAATGCTGACAAGGAAGTCAAATGGCTCCCAGGCTCTATAAGCCACCAGATGAAACTTTGCATTGGTGTTCATCCTCACAGCTTACTGTTTTGCCTAGCAGATCTGGACTTCCACAGGCAAACTTCCTCCTTCTCAAAGGCTGCCTCAATTTGGTCCCTGCAAGTTATGACAATGAGGATTTCTTCTTGTTGACCCAAGTAGCCATGAAGTGACTCTGAGTATGGAACAGTACCATATTGTTTCCTCCTTGAGAGCTGAGAAGTTAAATCATGACCCTGCAACTTATCAGCTCAATATGTTTCCAGCTTTATTGTGCTACATACAAAACCAAAAATAACAACCATACCTGTTGGAAGAAAATTATGTACCTGCCTAAATTCTTTGTTTCAGTGATTTCTTCCCTTGAATTTTGCCTGGTTTTTGTGTCTCAACAAACTTTTATGATATTGCTATTGCCTGTGGCCAGACAATGGTAACAATATTTTTAATTATTCATTACATCATTATTATTGTTATTTACATTTTTTATTATTTATGATTTTTGAAAGTAACGAACAGTGGTAATCAACAATGGTCTGAGCAACTGCACTTCGGTGCATTCCTGTTCCATTCCTCTTGCATCAACAGGACCACCAGGACATGAATTCTCTTCATCAACTCTCAAACAAATCTTCTTTCCAAGCAGCTTGGTCATCCTTCTCAATAGTTAAGATACAGCTAGCTAATTTAATACTTCCATTTTTAAGGAGATAGATGGAAATCAAACTGATTATTATTTGGCAACCAAGTTGAGAAAATATGTCTTTCCAATTCCACTGGCTTTACTATCTCTTTTCAGACTGCTGTCACTTCTCAGAAAAACTGTAGAGAGCCTGAACATATGTAAGAAAGACTGTCTGTGTGGCTATGAACTGGTCTGGCAGCACGTGGAGCAACAGCTTTCAGAAATAAACATAGTAAGTGGAATGAGATCCTTTCACATAAGGTACAACAACAAAAATGCTGCAAGGTGCAATTGAGAACTTCTGTAAAGCTGCTTCTATGTGTCTTATGGGTACATGGCAAAGTGAGCAACAGCTCTGGGAACAAATCCTCGAACCTTGACGTTTACTCTGCAAATATAAGGACCTGGAAAAGTATTAGCTATGTTTTCCTTTGTCAAGTAAAGCAAAAATTCTGTTTCTCTGACCTAAAACAACATTTGTATTGAAGAAAAATTAAAAGGAAAGATACCTTTAAAACCAGTTAAAATTAGCTTGTAGTTTCTCCTAATTATTATTTCTATCATAACATAATGGGACAATTTTTGCAAAAAGTCACTTCTTTCATTTTTTTCAATGTCTTGTATGATGAAAACCATGTCAGTGGCATTTCTTAGTTATCTGTGAGATTCAGCTGTAGCTGTGATGGATATCATGGTCCATGGACACATAACTTACACAATAATTTGGTATACCTGTTTTCTAGTGCTTAAGCCCTTCCCACTTCGTTAAAATACTGTATCTTACAACCTTCATATGAAAGCTCATGTGTGTGCATTTTCAAGTTTCATTTCAAGAACATTTTCAAGTGCATTTCAATGCATTCAATGCATTTCAGTGCATTTTCAAGATTTTCAAGTATCGAGACATAGCTTTCTACTGGATTATAACATTTAACTACATTACTTAATAAATTACGGGGGAAAATCACTGTTAAGTGGTACCTTCACTTTCCCAAAAATACAAAAATTTGTATGAAAATGTAAGTGCCTCATAAAGAAATAATTCCAGAATGCCTGGTTATTACATTTTTCATGGTCAATGGTGATTTTGCTCAAAGCTCCTCAGAACATGATCCTTCTTGGACTTACAAAACTTTGAACAGAAAATATGAAATGTGCTGCCATTCCACTATGATTATGCAAGAAAGACAGCCCTGCTTTGAACTATGTCTCTTCTCATTTGACCTAAGTGTTCATTCAGTTTAAGATACCACAACAGTACTGTCTTGAATCAATCACAGTTCTGGGAGAAAAAAAAAATAAATATTGAATTACATGTTGACATAAATACATAACAAATTGGATATTCTAGTCCTGGCTCAGAACTTGTTTGTTAGTCTTGACAGCAAACACAAAAGTGTAGCTGGTTAAAATCTGAGCCTCAGACATTCAGCATTTCTCATTTTATTCTTTTAAAATTCAAGTCAGCAGAGATCCATGGTGAAAATGACTGATAGAAAGTGAGAAATTAAATACCAAGTACATTGAACTGTAGCACCTGCCCAAAATGCATTAAACTCTTTTTTCCCCTTTATCCCATTTGGCATATTTGTTATTTGAATCTACAGCATCAGAAGCAAATCTTGCTCTAGTTCTTCTAGCTTTGTCCTCTGCTGTGCAGAAAGATCACTGATAAGTACACTGAAAAATCAATAGTGCATATGGAACAGATGTGAATTCAATTTGTGAGCTACACAGAAATTATAGATTTCAGACAAAAATATTTACATTTTACACTATTTCTGATATTGTGTCTTAATTTGAGGACTTGATTAATTTCACTATTTTTTTTTAAAAAAAAAAAAGACCATGAAAAACAAGATCAATACACATATACGGATATATACTACAAAAGTATATACAAACATGTACATATATAGGGAATGTTATGGTTAACAATTGTTTATCAATCCATGTTACAGTCAGCACACTCTGAGTCACAAGAAATAGACTCTAAACAGCTTCTGATTTTGAAGAAAATGGAGAACTGACACATATAAAAATGCTAAAAATAGTATGCATAAAATACTTAGCTAGAAAGCACAAGAAACTGCCTTTTGATACAACTTGATGGAAAAGTAGTGTCTTTCATTCTTATTTATACTAGCAAAGCATTTTCTATTTTTTCTGTCATTGCTACTTCAAAACAATACAAAGCTAAAAAAGAATCAAATCAACCCACAAACCCTTTACAGATGATTTCAAGCTGACAGGTTTGAATATATTATGTTAACTCTGCATCAGTTTTCATATATCATCCTTTACCTTGGTCCAGTTGAAAATTACACAAGCCATAAATTAGCTTTAAACAAGTTTTGAATCAGCCTGGAACTCGTTTTCAAATTAAAGAGCTGTCAGTATATTACATGCTACTGTCATTTTATTACCCCAATCAATTCTGTGTGGCCTGAGGTAGAAAGAAAATGGATGCTGTCTTCATTTGCAAAGGGTTTATCTCTCACACCAGGCTCTGAAAACATGACTGCAGTAATGAATTGGAAGCCAAAGTTACTAACAGACTTCTAACATTAACAAAACAGAAATATTTGTCCCCTTCTAGACTTAACAAAAGCCAGATTCTGAAGCTGAAGGAATATGGAAAGAAACAAGCACATTTTTGCTGAAGTGCTAAAGTGCCTGTAGCCCCACTTGTGCTGCACAGGAAAAGCCTTCCTGGGTCAGACTGAATGTGCCTCCCTGGCCCAGAGTGCAGACCATCCCTCCTGTACTGAACCAACCTCTCCTGCCCCTCCTGATTCTCTCTTACACCTCAGGAGAAAGCTCTGAAAGCATTCAGGACATCTTACCCAGAATTTGGTGAAATTTAATGACAACAAAATATCTGTAGCTCTCCACAGTTCACAGGCAGCCAAAGTGAAATCCCAGGAGGAATGTGGAGTTTATCTCAAGCTACTTACACCTTTGAGATCAATCACTTTGCCACTCCTAGGATTTTACCCTGCATTAGCTAATGGGGGAAGAATGTGGGCTTTCAACTTCTAAGTCAAGCTCCCCAGCTGTAAAATTTCCCTTCCTCTTTCTATTCTGCTTTTGGCACTCTTCTCACGCTGATTTTATTTAACATCTGACAGTCTCCTCTCTTCCTCTGCCCTCTCCAAAGACAGGAAATTACAAATACAACCTTTAGTGTTTGCTGCCAGTCACAGAGACAATGCCATTGTTCTGTCCTTGGTTGTTTTTTCTCTCTTGAGAAGGGGATGATGACTCCTGTGTTGATACAGAGTTAACACAACAGGGTCTCACTCTCAGCTGACTCTGCAGCTGCCTCAGTTCAGGTAATCAACTTTAACCTCCTCTGAGTCCTCTGCCTTCTTTTAAATACAGAAACAAAAGAACCTTTCATAATTCTGTTTTCCAAAGACAGAAACTAAATTACATTCTTAGCCTCACGCCCATTCAAAAAGACCATGCAATATGAAAGAACTAATAAAGTTACAAGAAATTGCAAAAAAAATACCCATCTGTTTCCACTTATTATCCCTCTGTCTTTCAATAAAATACAGCATTGACAAAGCAAGCTTGCATTTTTGAAATCTACCAACATTTCCAAGTGTCAAAGGGTGAATTCCCACTTTTATGGTTGTTTTAAAATAAGGATTGCAAATACTTTACTAGAAACGACTGAACGAAGTATGAAAGGAAAGCGTGTCGAGTGTTTTCTCTGGATGCCTTTTTCAAATGGAAAAATTTCCATGTATTTAAAGCTAGAAAGAGACTCTCAAAATATTATTTCTTATGTTTA
Organism: Calypte anna; assembly: GCF_003957555.1. Lineage (NCBI taxonomy): Eukaryota > Metazoa > Chordata > Aves > Apodiformes > Trochilidae > Calypte > Calypte anna. The sequence continues at coordinate 27,420,445 of NC_044245.1, read as the reverse complement.
CTCTTCCAACTTTATCACATGCAAATAGAAACAGCAAACAGGAGAAAATTTTACCACTTGAAAGTATTATTATTCACTGACCTCTAATACATGAATTAGTTTCCCCTTTCGAGCACACCCATCTTCTACATTTCCATTACTCAGTGTACTAATCCTAACTCTCTCTGGACTGCAGTCTCCACCTTTCAATGAAATTTCCTAGATTAATATATTTCCTTTTTACTGTCTCATAGTTCACTATTTCCCAAGATTCAAAAGCTGTTCTATTTGCTACCCTTTCAAAAGCTGCTCCCAGAATTCTGTGCACTGTATTCAAAATCAACTGTTAAAACATTGTAATTAATAAAAACCATTAGAATCAAAAACTGGGATTAAACTTCAAGATATAAATTCACCATGCTAATTTAATCTCTTAAGTGTAATATAAAGGAATTTAACTTTCCTTTTACTGACATGAATTAAAGCTATTAATCACAGATACAGTGTGGCTCAAACTATTACCAAAAATCTCTGTACAAGCATGAACATCATCACCAGATTTTTCTAGCATTTCTTCAACAAAGGAAAAAACCCAATACCTATTTTTTTTTTTTTTTTTTTTTTTTTTTTTGTGCTAAATTTCCTATGGTTATCATAATTTGGCAATTATCTGCTGCAAAAGAGCAACAGATTTATATGAGTATCCTTTTGCAGGGTATCAATACACTGGCAAGACTGCTGTACTATGCCATTATCACTAAATAAGGGTAACTCAATAGTTTTCCTTTTTTTCTTGTCCACACTGCTGTCTTGTTACACATTGTTTTGCTTTTTTTTGCTTTTTTTCTGACTATGAATTAAAATGCAGGCATATAATATCACCTAGGAAGCTAACTTTATCCTCATTTTGTATTTTACAGAGTTCTAAATTTATGGGGTTTTTTTCATTTTCAAAAGCTCTTGAAGACAACACACATACATAATTTAGTACTGCTGGATCAGGATATTTTGTCTTCCCCCTGCCCATTTTGTACAGCTCTGATCTCTCTGGGAAGAAGGGGGAAATAACACTTTCTCCCCTCTAAAAGAAAAAACCAGAAGACCAATAGTTGCAAAACAAATTCTCAAGCACATCACAAGCACCTATGGCCCCAGTAAGTGGGGCACTTACTGTCTCACTATATGTGGATTGCATAGAAATTGCAATCTTAAATATATTTACAGAATGATGGCAGCACCTTACATCTAAGATTTAAAGCAGGTTTCTCTACACACCAAATGTACAAGCCACCTGCTATTACCTATGGAAGGCAGTGCTACAGCAAGGATGTCTCCATTAGTAAAATTACATTTGGTTTGCAGTTGTCTGCTTCTTTATGCAGTAGGGTTTTTTTTACTTCAGAAAAGATGAGGGACAGACCACAGCAATATATTCATATAGCTGCTATAAAAGACAGTTTTACTTCATCTTTATTTACTTCTTTACATCTTTACTTCATCTTTATTTCTTTTCAAGTCATGTTTAAATAGTCCCAAACTTTCCACACTCTTGGACTGCTGAGGCTGTGACTGCATGAAGGATAAAATTTGGGAGTTAGGTCCTGCAGGAAACTTATTTTCACCTCTAAGGGTCAAGCTGCAAAAATTTATGGTGGAAGTAGTTTGCTTCACTCCAGCAGCTTGGGAGAAAGCATACACAAAATTTGCTCACAATACGTAGCTAATATTAAACTTGAACTAGAAAATTGAGCACTTGAGAACTGCAAAAAGCAGCTGCTTTATTCTAACAAAAATAGAATGTAGCTCAGAAAAGTCTTTCTTTCAAGCACACAATCTTCATATATTATGCATCAGCATGCAGAGTGTGTCTGTCAGATGTTGGAACAAAGCCTTAAATTGTACCATCTAACTTAATTCTCAAGACAGGGTCAGCACATTCATAGGGCTGGGGATTTTTTTCCCCTTTGAGAAATCCTTTAAGTAATATTTATTTAGTTCCTTACATCTTCATCAGCACTGATTCTTGCCTTTCAACTCCTTGAAGTCCACATTTTCCCAACAAAAAGGAAAAAAGAAGAGTGGTATTAAAATGTGTGATCACCAAAAGCATCACAAAATCACCAAAGGCTACTTATTAAATCAAGACTGATTTTCATCTCTCCCCACTCCCAGATTTTTTTTCCAGCAACAAGAAGAAATAAAGGCATTGCACAGTACATACATCCCTTAAACTTTCCTTATATGACATCCTCTTATCTGCCTGTGCTTCAGACATTTTCTATAAATGCTCTAACTTGCTCTGGATGACAGCTCTCTTTGGGCCCTCCACACCCTCCTCTCTGCTCTGCCAGAACCCTATTTCTTAATTCATCCCATTCCCCCTCTAAGTGTTTCTGTGTATTTTTCCAACAGGAATTTTCTCATTCAAATGAATCTGTGTGTGCTCATATTTCCCCTTAAATGCTGCGGGCACTTTCTGCAGTCCCATTGTTTTTTCCAATCCTGGTTTTCTTTCTCTTCCTCTCTTTCCCTCTCTCTCTTCTTAAAAAGCATTACTGTTCATTTTCAGCTGATAAAGGAGAAAAATAAAATATCAATTCATGGCCATAAAAATATTTAAAAAGAACAAACCTCTTTATAGAAAGGATTTCTATAAAAATGTTTCTCACATTCTCCTTTTCAGTCCTCTGTAATATCCGAATGTGACGAAATTAAAAATGTCTTGGACAACTTTTTAGAAGCTTCAAGCAAATGTTAGGAACCCTATCTGTGGGTGTCCTTAACTTATTCAGCCACACTAGTCAAAACAGTAATTAAGAAAAGAATTCCATATAAAATTTCCACATAACTTTATACTAATAAATACAGGCATATCCTTGTAACTGAGCTAAACTGACAGCAGGCAGTTTACTAAAGAGGGAATGAACAGCCCAGTTAACACAGTTTAAGATATGACATTAATTGGCCATCTTTTGCTGAGCCCACAGGATCTGAAAGGTCACAACTGTGCTGCTGTTTTAAAGCAGACTCAGAAAGGCCTGGAAATTCCTCATTCTTCCCTAATTAAGAACGCTGAAAATTATATATGGAATGATGAGACCAAAATCACTTGAAATGTCAACTTTCCCCCTTTGTTTCAGAAAGCATGATTACTTCCCCTGTGTTGTGGGGTTTTTTCACTTTAAAGATTACATCTACCAGACAAGAAAAAGTTAAAAAACTTGCTTAAAAAAAGAGACACAAAGTCTCTTACTGTTGAATACAGTTGCTTAATCACACTGTAGACCAGATTCTTTCAGGTAAAAGGATACAGGTCTTACACAAACATACAAATGCTAAAATTTGATGCCAGTATATTAATTTTTAGGCTTTCAACAACGTGATTATTAAGATGTAGATTCTACAAATTCTCTTAGTAAAACAGGAATGAAATAAATAATTAGTCAAGGAAACTAAACCAAAAATATACCTTTGAAAAAGCAAACAGAAGAGTGGTTTTAACAGTCACTTCAGACCAGCAACTACTGTGGTGTGACAGGAAAAGTGCTGTAGAGCAAAGCAGCTGGTGTTGAGGATCAGCCAGATGTGATACACGTGTCTCAAAGGTGTGACTAGTTTGGTCACAGACATGGCATGCACTTTGGCAGTCAGAATACATCCTCAGCTTTAGCATCCCTTGACAGGAATCTGCTTTGCACACTCTTGAGACCACTCCATAGTGTGAACCAAAGCATAGCAGCTGATGGCATCGGGGGGATTCCTTTCAAAATTCCATTCCTGATCTTAACCACATAAGATAAATACAAATTAAGATACCTCACCTTAAGATCCATGAATTTGAGCATACCAGTATGTAGAACTGAAAACTGAATAGAAAATATTCAAAATAACAGGATTTATTAAACACCACCTTTATTCAAAATTCAGTAGTGTCACACTGGGTTACTAACAGCTTCCTTCCTCCTTCTGACATTCACTACACTAAAAGTTCTCTCCAGGCTAACAACTCTATCACCTATTTTCAAACCAAAAAAACCCACAACCAAAACAAAAACTAAAACATAAAAACATAACAACAACAACAAAAAGATACAAAGAGACAGACAGACTAAATACTTTGCTTTACTTTGGGATGATGGTTTGATTGCTGTCCTAAATTAATCTGTGAGCACATCCAACCACCAAAGGGAGATCCTGGTTTACTTCCCTCTTCCTCTTTTAAGGAGGGTTCAAAATCATGTTTCTCAAGGGATTGCTTCAGCCAATTTATTATTCTTTAGGTGAAGCAGGTCGTTTTGCATGGAAAAATAATTCACTGAGTAGAATGATTCATTGTTCATTAATCAGGGTATCAGAGAATTGTCTTCTGCATATTTTATAATTTTATATCAAGCAGCTTTTCAGTCTATGCTGTACCCAGAAAGCAAATAAACAACAATAGGTCTGTAGGTCATTATGCTGAGAATGAATACACAGATTAATAAATCACATCTCCCAATACTCGAACTTTTTGTATTTTCTCATAATTCCCTCTCTTAAGTGTAAGATTCTTGAAAGCATCTTTCCATGAGTATAGACTTCTTATTATAACCTTCAAGAAGTTCCTTACTACTAGCAACTTAAAAAATGTATTTAGTCTAATTTTGCTTTGAAGTTCCTCTGCCTTCTGAAATTCTTTCAACCAAAACAAGCAGTGGAGATATGAGGCACTAGAAGAAAACAGTAGGAGGAACTGCATATTCATTTAATACACAATATACTTGCAAATATTAGTCCCTGATATGTATCTTTATATATTGCAGAGGACTGGTTGCACATTTTACATTCATTAGGTCAATGATTGTATCAATCTGCTGACAGTCTTTTATTTTAAAAAATAAATAAGTGATGTGATTAACCCACTTGTGCTGTGTTATCTTGTTATTTCCTTTTTGCCACTTCTTTTCCTTGGCTATTTATACCACATATGAAAGGATACCATCTACCCTTCAGTATTCATAAGATAAGTAGCTAGAAGAAATCCTGGTATCTACAGATTCCAAGGCTCTCCACATAGGAAATCTTCTGGCACTGTTTGACACAGCTGAAAAACACTTAATATTTTTCAAACATACCCAAAGGTGTTTCAAACCACTGAACTAGATAATAATTTGCAACTGATATCAAAGATGTATTTACTAAAAAAAAAGCTAAGACAAGCTTAATTGCTACCGGAATTCAACAATACACTATGCATTCTACAGGTTTTGTGAAAATCTTTTCAAAAGATACCTTAAAATTCCACATTTCTGGTTTTTCTTGGTAGAGCTGACTGTAACACTATTACTGTTATATTCCCACACAAGCTATTTGCTGAGCCAATTTTAAGAAGAGGGAACTTTTCTGCTATAGAATGCTAAAATCCAACCGATGAGACACTCAATTGCACAGAAAGTGGCTGACACAGCACAAATCAGCAATGCCCAGCTGTCTTCTGCAAAATGTGATTAAATGTGGCTAGCACTAAGAGAATCTCTATTGGAGAATGGCAACTAAACCTCACCACCACTATCTAACACTACAAGGAAAAGCAAATCTTCAATGTGCTCAAATTCATTACTTGCCTACCACTTCGAAAATAGCACATTTTTTTGTTTCTTCCCCCCCCTCTCCTTTATTCCCTCCTCATTCAGTATGATTAGATTTTGCCCAGGCAGCACTAGCAATTTATACTGATAAGTGACACGTTTATTAAAGTGTCATAGATGGCTACATTTCTTTGAAAGACTAAAATAAAATCAATCCTGAGAGTAAACACGAGCAGGCAATTAGGCAACGATGATAATGCATTCAGACCTTATCCAGAGAGGAACAATTAAAGATCTATTTCTTTTTCTGGCACATGGAATATGATTACAGGCAATGTGCTAAGATAATGTGCAATTGGACTAGTGAAGAAATATATAATTCTTCTTTAATTGCATATACTTAAAATGTTCAGAATAACAGGCTAATAAAACATATGGCAATTTTTTTTTAAATAAAGAGTGGAATAGGATGCCACCAGACTCCAGATACACCTCTGCATCTCTCAGGGTCCCCCGTGCTTAAGCTATTTCAAAACACAAATCTTGCAATTTCTGTTGATTCTTCAATTCTTCATAAATACTCAAATTAGAGATGATTATATGCAATGCATATGGGTTTTTTTGACACTATCCTCCTGGCAGCAATCTAAACCAGGATTTAAATCAAGGCTCAAAAGTTTTAAAAATTCTAAAATCAGTTCCAAGCTTTTCATTCACACTTTTAGCAGATGCTTTAAAAAGTAACATGTGTTCTACTAATTAATAAATATCAATCAATAATTAAGTAAATATCAATCAAAACTTCCAATAGGGTTGTTATAGAAAGCAGTAGTGGTCAATTACGATTTGTTGGTAAATTTGTGTATGACTCCATTTTCAGCACAAAGCCCCCAATTATCAACACTCAAAAGGCTCCTTATCTTACAAACTCTAGAAGTAGGAAGACAACTGGATGGATGAAGTAGATCTAAACAGTGTATTGGTGTAACTATGATGCTCTGGCAGCTAGTTTGGTGACTTGCACACATGTACATCTTCCTTTTGTGACTTCACTAGAAAAGGAATGTAAAACAGAAAATTAAAGTTAAAACTAGTATGCCCATCTATTTTTAAATTTCAATATAGCATCTCCGATAGGTAAAATTCACTGTCACAATGCTGCTCTACATCATAGATACCTATAAATTGATTTTCAAAAGCAAGAAAGTGAAAGCCTCCAGTTCTTCAAGCAGTGAGCATCCCCCTTGTCTTTTCTAGGCACTAGTCCTCTATCAGCCTTCTCACCTCCTCTGAGAGCAGGCAAAGCTGCAAGCCAGAGAGGAGGTATAAAATCTTCCTGTTGCAAGATGCTGCTCAGGGCTGAAAAAGCACTCTTGTTTTTTATTCTCTCACACTGTGTTAGCATAAAACCAGGTTTAGTGGCTTTACTTCAAACAGGATGCTAGCTGCTTTTTGGATCTTTCCCAGTTGCAGACAGAGGTCCCAGCAGAGATTCCTTGCCACTCAGCACTACAGTAATGGGCAATGTAGGCTGTAAATTCATTTTGTCATGGCTTAGGAAGTATAAATCATAATTCAGTAGAAGAGCTGTTTCCCAGACAAACCAGAATTGAAAGCAGATTTTATTAGAACCATAACCTAAAGAATGTTAGGAGTAGGCATTTTAACAGCTGCCCACTGCTTCCTTAACAGTGGTTAAGGCAGAGCAGGCAATAGGTATTCTATCTAACCCAAACCACAGTTAAATTAGGGGTTTAGTCACTTAAATACTAGGTTGGCTGTATTCAGATTAGATGCATTAAAAATGTATAATCACTAAAAATGTATAATCACTGCACTGTGATTGTGATCTAAATTTTTTGAGTCTAGTACTTCACTGATCATATACCTCTATAAGTGTTCAAATGGAAATTAGATATGGGTGTGTATTTTAAGCAAAGAAGTAACTAATGACCACACTTATTTCTAAATTCAGCCATCCTTGTTTATTTTTACTTCAGCACCATATTTAACACTTCATGAAAAGCAGTACTACTCCAGAAATAATGTGATGCATGGGGCACTCACAAATCCTCTTGTAAAAATAATTTGCTTCATTTTAAAGGTAGCATAAGGTGTTTGTGTATAGTGACATCAGAAGGAATCATTCTTTCAGTAGTATTCAAAACATTTTTTCCACCTACTTTTGCCATAAAATATTGAGCATTATGAACAGCATTAAATGATACTCCCATTAAGACAAAGAACTTATATCAGTGTGCAAAGTTTCAGCTTTAGAAAAACATCCTGTGGTGCTGGGTTGTTTATGAAAAAGAGTGAACAAAGTTAAGCAGCAAATGATTTTATTCAGTCTCCTGGATAAGAAAATATAGGGGGAAGAAGAAAATTAATCATGGACACCAAACATTTTTTGGACCAAGTGCCATTAAAATGAGGCTTTTCTTACAAAACTACTAATTTAAACTGCTGTGCATAGCTTAAATTTTCAAAGAATACACCACTGGGAAAACACACTCTTATCAGGTTTATTATAACTTCTGGTTTTTGACAAAGTTGAATGCAAGAAAATTTATGTATTTCACTTAGCACTCCTAATTGGAACTTAAATCTTTTTAACATTTGAATTCGTAGTCTTTGATCTAACCCAGTGTTAGGCTTCAAAATCAGAAATCTGTTTTTGCATTCGGAACTATAATTCCTCATTAAGAGAAGGATCCCTGTGCTCCCATTTCTTTAAACTTCTGTCTGGCATTAGATACACTATCATACGTGTAACCATCAAAGAGAGACTTGTTCAGACAAGGCTAAGGGAAAGACAGTGCTGTACTGTATTACCCATTTTCTACTATACTTATTTGATGCTGTTAAGTTACACCTAAGATGTACAAGCACAGATGATAAGGATCTGGCAGTCAGAACATGGGGTATTGGAACTGGTAGAATTGTTTTTGATGTGGAGAATTATAGTATTTAAAAGAAGCATCTGTTCTAGATATATTTTATTGTGCTTGAGTTTTTGTTGTTGTTTTGTTTGGGGTTTTTTTTTCATTAAAAACTAAGCTTCCCACTTACATTATGGGAATGTTCTTCTGTCAACCAAGCATATCTGATTATTTGGATTAATCTGGGGATTTTATACCAACTAACTTTATCCACTCTTTATGAATCAAGTTCCATCTTAAGCTAATTTCAAGGCTGATTATTTTTGGAATATTTTATGGTATAAATTATTCATTACATAGATCTATTATACCTGTTTGCCAGAAAAAAAAGAGGTTGTGCCAACTCATTTTTAAAAATATGATACCTGAGGAGCAAATATTAAAACGCAGTTGGTGATATTTCAGCCAAATGAAAAGAACTACAGTACACAGAAATTTCAACGTTTTTTATTTTTTACTGTAATTGCAGTGAAATTAATTTCTGTGCCAAGGTTTGGCATTACTGAAGTTCTTAAAACAGGGTATAAATAATTAAAGGTCTTAATCTTCATACAGCCTTACTGGTTTGGATACTTTTCTCCCGATCAATTTTAAGGAAAACAATCCAGTGCCAATGTCTGACTGATCCTCACAAACCTAGACAGTGACTTCAAGATAACCACATATTTTCCATTTGCTGTATAAAAAACAGCTTTTGTCCCATATCACACAAGAAGCTAAAGTCCTGGTAGCATAACCCAACTCTCCTCAAGCATCTTAAAAATAAATGCACACACAAAATTTAGCTTTATCATTCTTGATGACTGTATGATCACGACATCCACACCTAGTGAAAGTGAAGACATGTTCTACCTTTACAAAAGGTCAGCGAATTACACTATGCAACTTCGAAATACTTTTCTGCCTGAAAAATCTTGGATAAAAATTGAACTTTTCCCCACTGTTTTGCTTGGATCAGCAGGCAAATTAATTAGCAGTATTTTTTATCATTTTTCAGCTGCAATGCTGTTTGCCATGGTGGCAGTATAGTTGCTTGCATGTTGGGTATTCAAAAGAAGGTGCTCTTTGTCACCCTTTGTCAGAACATATGCAACCAAACCAAGTTTGAATTAACACAAAACACCTTTAAGGATAAGGAGATTTTTGGTTTATTTATGGAAAGATATATTTTAAACGGAACCTACTTAAAATCACATTGTATTGAATGATACCTACAAAAGCACTACAAAACATATTTAAGACATGATTAAGCATACATACATACTAGCACTATATGCCAACTTCATATATTATATTCAAATAGGGTTTTCTTGTCTATATAAAAAGTTAACAGTATTGTTCATATTGCAAATGTGTTGCTCTGAACGTTTAGTAAATGCTCAGATAAAGTCTGTCCACACAACACTGATTCAATCATCTCTGTGTACTCAAGCAAGGAGAATCCCACACAAACTATAATCCTCTCTAATCTGAAGTAACTGTCTTGGCTCCCTGCTATAGTCTGTGGACAGGAAAAGGCAGCTTCAGAAAACACTTCACCAGATCTAAGGAAATTGTCTAAAATAAGGGAGAGGTATTGACATCTTGCAAAACTGAAGTCAAGATACAGAAAAGGTAAGAATTAAAATTTCTATTAACTTAGTTACTCGTAGCAATAGTCCACATCATTATGGAGACAAAGCACTTTCAAAACATAATTTACACTCATACTCTCTGCAGCTTGGAGAATTCAGTATTTTTGAATGTTGGACCAAAGGATCCAAGCTGGACAACATCAACCAAGGAGAAAAAATTACCAAACATTTGAAAATTTTCATTTGTCTAGCACTCACAGGAGCTCTGGGACGAGACAAAAGTAAAATTCAATTTCTGGTTACAGCTCAACTACTTCAAACATAAGGTCAAGCTTCCTCTTTTTTTCTCTTCCTGAAATCATCGCTTCAGCTTTCATGTCTTGCAAAATCTGAAGACAGTATATTCTTTTAATACTCAACTCAACTTAATCCATTTCAGTGACCCCCGACAGCTAAGTCAGTGAAGGCAGGGGTCCTACAGAAAAAAACACAAACACAGCATGAAGTGATTAAAGCCTATAAATCCACACATAGCCACAAAAGGTCTTAAAGCACTGCATGTCACCTTAACTTTGACATTTCCAAAATTTTTAGAGCTTGACACCAGGATTTTTTGGTTTATTTTTTAACACAGCTGCACACAACCATGCATGTGTGAAAAAATGCTGCCTGAGTTTGAGAAAAAGGAATAATACATTAAATTTGATAAAGCATAACAAGACTGTCACCTACGTGGGTAACTTGTGAGTAGATCAGAATCTTCTACATTCCTCATAGATATTCTTAACCATCAACTTTACTTTCTACTCCAATAAAATTCTATAGTCAATAGGAACAAAGAGGAGTTTCTCAAGATTTTCTTTTTACCTGACCAAATTAAGAGTTTTGAAATAAAATGTACTTTTTGGAAATTATCTTTAATGAAATAATATTTCCAACATTACTCTCAATGTGTTAGTATTACAGGGTTCACTTAAGTAGCTTATTCACTACGTGTAAGTGAGATATACCCGAAGAAATGCTTCTAACTGGGTAACAAGTAAAATCACACACGATTTGATTTTCAACAGAAAAGGTGTATGAAAATATTATTTGCAAGGGTCATCTGTTTTCTGTTCCAGAAAATATTTCCTGAGGGGTTTAGATGAGAACTTTATGCATATATCCTGACAATTTATTTCTACAGAAAAAATGCAATGCAGTAAAAAGGTGAAATAACAGCAAAATAAACAGAAGTCTAGAGACAAGGCAGCTGATCTTGCAGCAGTCAAATAATGACCTGACATATACACTCTGCAGCATTTTGCAAAATAGATTGCACACAAAGATGAGCAGCTAGAAACCTAACCAGCATGGTTGCGGTAACCACCATGAAATATATTTAAATCCCTTGCTGCCTTGGTCCTCTGCAAATTTTTTAAATTGGAGGAGATACTTTAAACAGTACTTTTTAAATGGAAGGCAAGAGAAAGGAGTCCACGTGTAATTAATAAGACCTTTATAGTGCATAATGAACAAACGGTGAGGCCGCAATCACTCCTACAGAATATTATCACACCGTGACATTGAATAATTTGGTTTCTGTTTTATTTATTTCGTTTTGTTAAATCCATTCTGAATATCATCACTATTTGAAAGTACTGTCTGGCAATCCTGACAGCACACCGCATCCCATTCGCGGAGCAGACGGATAATGTTATAGAAATGGAGAGCTCGTAGGTTTGCCTCAGCTTTCATGCAATGTAACAAAATCTACAATGTTTTTGAGATGAGAGAGCTTGTCAGACCTTAGTAGTGAGCATCACCCATTCCATAAAAGTGACAGGGAGTATTACCAGCAGAGAAGCTGTTGCCCTCAAGCCCTAGGGCAAAGTCACTGTCTGTCTGATTTGACAGGCAGGGTAATATGGGAATATGTTACGCTGGTGGAAAACTGACACAACTGCTGGAGAGTCCTGTGACTCTGTGAGCAAAATGGAAGGAGCACGTCCAACACTTCTGATGGATAACAATTTAAAGCATGCGTTTATTACTGCTAAATTACATCCCTTGTACTGCTGACACCCACAAGTGTTTAGCAAAATTGAAAATAAAATCACATTCCTCGTTGTCAGCAGTATGTGCCTTTTCCTGAACATCTAGGACTGAAATTCATAATTAGAAAAAAAACCCTAACGGAGCCACTGTATGCTATGCACTATGGTGGCTCTTGACACTGAAATTTACCTAACGATTGTTTCCAAGGCCTCATTCTGCTACAGAAGACACTCTTGGGAAATTTTGAAGCTAATACTGTAACAGTGCCTTAAACAACAAGTTGAAGGAATGAAAAATAAACAATAGTCTCCTTTGCCAAAGCTGGAAATTCAATCCCATTTTGCTGATATAATCCTTACACAAAACTTCACTGTCACACACCATGAATTGGATTTAGTGAGTGACTGAGAGACTGAAATTGGAGGTGGCTCAGGCTTGCAATTCATCCCCAGGTGAAGCAGAGTGCAGCAAACAGCACAGCTTTCTCTGCAGTTTTCCTCTTTTGAGCTCTAAGTACACAGTTGAGAGATCACCCCCCTCTAGTAATGGGGAGAAAAAGCTTTTACCTTATCAGCTCCTCCTGGTTGTGAAAAGCTGTGCAAAATTGTGTATATACAAATACACAATCCTAAAACCATACAGAATATTGAATTTGAAAATTATTAACTACATAAACAAAGCCCTCATCCTTTAAATGGTATCTTCACATTCTGGAAGGTCTGTAAGGAATTTACCTCAACATTACGTTGTTTAAATTTTCTTTTCTGAGAAAAGAAAAAGACCTACATAAATAACCTCTAAATAAGAGAGCAATATAGCTTTTTCAGAGAAATTTCTCTGCACAGCTCAATGGAAATGATATGGGAAAGTAACTAGCCAAAACCACAAGGAGTCCCCATAAGGCCACTTTTCAGTATCTTACATATTCGTTACGTTTTCACTCGAATACAATCCAAATTGCCTGTGCTTTAAAATGTAAAAAAAATTAATTTTAATTTACTCAATAAAAACCTCTGAATGAAAAAGAAAACCAGACAGAGAAGCAAGCATTTTTTTTAAATTTGTAATAATCCCTAAGATAACAAGATATTTTCTCATTCTCATCATAAACTGTGTTTGCTGCTCAGAATATCATATTTTTCAACATATACCTTAAAAGTAACACATCCTATGCTAAGTGGAGTCAATCATACTTCACTTACATGATAAAGTATTTTTTAAATTTCATCTGGTACATGGTGTGCTAATCTTTTAGAAAACACATTTAGAAATTACAAACCTTGGGGTTTTTGCTTACTCAGAAAAAGCCAAGAGAACAGGAGACAGAAGATTTTAACTAATGTTATCAAGAGCTCCTTTTAGTTTAAGCAGGTGACAGAAATTCAATGACAATTTTAATTCACTCTTGGAATGTCCATTGTAAGTAACTGGTATTCAAGAAGGATCGCTTGATGTCCATACTGTAGTGGACAGCTAATTTCCTATCTCTGTCTTCATATCTCCTTACAGAAGAACAATTTGATTAATACCTCAGGGTGAAACTGAATACCATAATTTTCCAGTAGGAAAGGGACACTAGCAAGCCAAAAAATTAGACTCCTCTCTGAACATTTTGTATCTTCCACTGTTAAGATTAACATGAAATTGTTTAAGCATCCAAGTATACTAACAGGTAACATCACATCTCTGCTTAGCTTTGTCCTTCTGTATCCACATGCTGAGTCACTTCACTAGTTAAAAAGGTCTCCAAAATCTAAGGGAATTGACAGGATAGCCTGTAGAATCCTAAAGGCTTAGAATGTTCTGTCATTTTACCATTGAGATATCAGACACATTTATCACTCTATTTTTGAAGATCAATTAGAAAATAGCTATTCAGAGGTTATGATGATTACAGAAAATAATGCTAGCACTAAAATAGCTTCTGTGGAGAAAATCAAAGAATCAAAATCTTTATTTTTTTTAAAAAAGTTGGTGCTAAAGAAGCATAATACTAGGGTCAATATTATTAAAATGAGTTAATACATGTCAAAAATTTAGTTCTAGTTTTAAAATGTTGTATTTGATCAAGGCATACCAATCAATGTAAACTATTAATAACCTTCTACTATTTTCCAGGTCTAGTAGTTCATCTTCATTTATTTAGGAAAACATGTATTTTGTCTTTCTGTCCTCAGAGGTTTGTATTCTGTTCTTCAAGTACTTTCACTTGTCAATAATGTCACCAATCCTAATAAGAGTATCCATACTCACTTGTTTCTCAGAGACAACATAATATGCAAAGAAAGCGTTTAACTGGGATCGTAAAATTTTCTTTATTGATCAAGAGTATTTCCATTTTGCATACATTCTGTTTTTTTAACTGCTTTACAGAGAATGTGGAATCATTATTTTATGACTCTACTGTATTTCAGAGCAGACGTATGTGTAGATTTTCAACAAAAATTTCAAATTGCTAAGACTGCTAAAGCCAAAATATTTCAACCGTTTCACAGGATGAATTAACTTACTTTGGAGGATGTAGAATCACATTCCTGACAAATCCATCCATAGCCAGTCTGTTTAGGAGACTTTTTCAAGGGAGGGTCTAGACAACCAAAATGGTAGCAAAGCCTGCATTCATCACACCTGTAATGGAGATTAAATAAATAAATAAATACATAAATACATATATATATATATATATATACACATACACATAAAGCATTTCTACACCATTTTATATGCAGCTTCCTCAGCACAAGGTTTCCTGGAAAAAAAATCCAGAAAATTTATTATCTATATGGTGTATTTTCAAACACAAACACTTGGAGAAGATGTTGCCTAATTTGGAGTATTCTGATACAGACACACTCACACATCACCTTTGTCATTGTCTTATATTAATGACATTATTTTAGACACCTGCATATTAAAGAAAAAGAAATTTAGATACTTTTATGTCATTCACTGTTATTTTTAGAAATTTATTGGTTTTTTAAACAGTGAAAATACTGATTTTTTTTTTTTTTTAGATAGAAGACACTGTT
The DNA here is from genome assembly GCF_003957555.1 of Calypte anna. Classification (NCBI taxonomy): domain Eukaryota; kingdom Metazoa; phylum Chordata; class Aves; order Apodiformes; family Trochilidae; genus Calypte; species Calypte anna. Next base: position 27,405,317 of record NC_044245.1, on the reverse strand, counting down.
TCACACAACTTAATTTTCACGGAAAACACTGAAATGTTTGCTCACATATTCAACAACTCAAGTATGATATAGAGCTATGAATTTTATATTTTTAAACCATGATTATATAGTTGACAAATATATGCACAAAATATTTTCTGATTTACTTTGAATTTCCTCGAAAGGAACATTGCTTTAAAAGGATTTCACTGTGACCTTTTACTTACGATACTGTACAATGAGCACATGATTTTATATATATATATATATTTTTAATAGTATTTCGTACTATGCGTGGTCCACATAAAATTTCAAAGCACACAAAACAGTTATCATTCAACCATTTCCTATTGCACCAGCACTGAAGAAAAACAAGTGTGAAAGGATTTTAAAATTAGTAAAACAGCATTCTCAAAGTGAGAAAAAGATTTTAAAAGCAATAATAGCAATTTTTATCTATCCTGCTGAACTTCACTTTATTTGCATAACCCCTTGTATTCTCTTTTGTGAATCAGAAAGTATTTTTCAAATTTACTTTGCAATATTGTCTTCATTATATGCCCTTAAAGTGTGAATTCAGGCTCTAGATGACCTGGAAATATTACGTGTTAAAAAACAAATTTTCTAAAAAATCCTCTACACTTTCTTTCTCTGCTTCCTGGCCACTCTTTTCTTTACACAACATGCAAACCAACAAACAAAAAAAATGTCCAAAAATTTACTCTAATAGCATTGCACAGGCATCACCAGATCAGAGGGATGTGATTTATCAACAGAACACACAGTGTGTCACAGAAAGAGGATTCACACTCCTGTGTTAACAGACAAAAATGTTTGTGTGACTTTTCCCAAAGGATTAGTCTCTAAATAAAAAGAAGTAGATTATTTGTGATTATGATTGTTTAACCTAAGTACATGCTTTTGTCCTTGCTGGCAAGGCTGTGCTTGCTAGGGAAGCTGCCTGATGTTAGCAGTTAGATATAAGACATAAGCACTGGTAAGGGTATTGCGTGTTCTGTCTTCTGCTCAGTAGAAATTAAATGCAATAATCTGCCTATCAACAGCGTGCACACCCCTGGACTGACACAGCTTTGGTATTTTTAAGAGATGAGATATGTCATATTACTATTTATATCCTTGAGACTGTTTAGTAATAAGTAATAATTCCAGGACAAAGAAACATTTTAAAAAGGAAAATATTCCCAGTCATTAAAGACACAAGAGTCCCAGTGCAGAAATATATCACTTAAAATTGGGAAAGTATACAGCTTTATTTCTTTTGAAAGGCATATTAAAAGAATAAAAAGGTTGACAGTGAAGATGAGACAGGTTACCCTCCTACATCCCAACTCTGACCTTCAGCAAAAGAATAAGCTTCCTTTAAGCCTCACTGTTCTCATATGTAAAGGAGTACATTTTTACTAAGCTATTCCTGTATCTAGAATATTATTCACATAAGTGCTTACATTTGAGCAGTGCTTATCAGACCTCCATTCTTGTAAAATGCTTATGATCCTCTAAGTAACATAAAATAAAGCATCATGCTATTTCTGACTGAGTTAGTCTGTTTTTAGAGCTTAATCCTAAAATCTACATCTGACTTCAAATAGTATTACTTTATATTTTTTTCTGAAGTGATGGTCTAGGAACACAACTATTTATGTGTTCAAAAGGAAACGTTTTCCCTTTAAAATCACACTTTGCCATCTCTTCTTACATCTTACCTATTTTTAACCTAGATTGTGGTATTTCCTGACTGCACCTTCAACCACGTTTCAGAATTACACACGGGGGGAGTTAGCAAGGCTGGGTCAAAATAACCTCAACATTATGACATTAAAACCAGATCTGGAGGCAGCATTCTAAACCTGAATGCTTTAATATTTATTGTCATTAATTTTTATCACTTCAAAGATGCTTGGCAGAAGAAAAATTGCATTTTCCTACAATGAATTTAAACTATCTGTATGAAAGTTTTCAGATACTAATTGCTTCCATATGCATCTGCACAGCTGAGAAAATGTAAGTTAACAAAAGCATATTTTCCTGAGTTAAGACTTCAAAAGCTGGCTGATGATAAAAATGAGCCTACACCAAATATTTGGAAACACTTCTTTCATACTGCTTTTTATTGCAAAACAAATTCTCTATTGTGGAACACAATGCCACTGATTCTGAAGTTCCCTGAGCATGATTCTGTGATGCTGGGAAAACGGATGAACACACACTGAACCCTGGTTAAAGATAAAGCCCAAGCTGTCTGGCAACTCGCTTGTCTGCTGAAACTGGGACAAAATGTGAAGCTTACACACATCACAGAAATCAAAACCTGGCATTCTTAATTCCTAATTCCGAAGGAAAACCTTATAGCTAGGCTAAAATGGCACTCGTAAAATGAGAATAAGCTCTCAAGTGTATAATGTTGTGTTCTTTTGTCTAGCAACATAAAATGATCGAAAATCCACTGTCAGATTCAGAAAATAAGAGACACAAAACGAGGAGTCCTTTCAACTTAATTAGAGAATGAAATCACTGGGTCACAAAATGTGTCATGCTCGCAGTCTCACAGCCTTTCAGCAAATGCACTCGCAGATCAATCACAATACGGACATTTACAGAGCAAAGGAGTCATACGGTGCTGTCATTTACAAATATCATCCACTTCCATCCTGAAGATGGCTTAATAGTGCAATTTAAAGTACTGGGTGTTGAGAGGGGGGGGAAGGGGGAAAGAAAGAGCATCTTCCATTTTAAAGATTTAGTTAAAATTTTCACCCTTGTGGATTCAAGGTCACAATTCAAAACATTCCTTAAATTAGCAACTGTTTTATCTTGCCATTATTTGGGGGTAACTTTTTTGGGGTTAAGTATGATTTACTAATGCAATTAAGTGTCCAGCCATCTTCATTGGCTTGGCTAGCAACTATAGAGAAAACTTTGTGAAAATAAAAACAGAGCTCCCCACAAAGGCAAGCTAACTTAACCTCCTAAATTACCTCTAACTGGAAAGCAATTGCTTGCCATCAATGTTTTAACAAGCCTGAAACTACTTTATGCATAAAAATCAGAAATCACTGTACTCCCCACTGCAGCAATTAATGAGGACAGATATAAGCTCACTGTATACTGAAAAAATATGGTGTGAAGAACAGACAAATTCTGAAGGAATTTGGTTAATAAATTAAAAAAATAATAATTCTAAAACATTTTTCTCTTATAAAAGGATAGAACACAGTTCTTCACAGCAAGAAAGGTTGATTAGCCACTTCCATACCTGAAATATGTCTGCTTTGTTCTTTAATAAAGTGATCACTTATCTGCTCATGCCCTTGTTTTGTTTTTTAGCAGTACAGCTGGCTGTGCTGAAGACCAACATAACTGCATTTTCCTGTTCATAATTAACTAATTATGCTCTAATCAATAGTGTAGATACTGATTTTACATTGTAAATGAGATAAATGAGATAATGGCGGGGGTCAATCTCATTTTATTTACAAAGCCCAGCACACACATCCAATTTCATTACATCGCATCTACCTGCACAGGAGGGAGTCTTATCAGTTGGCCTGCAGAAGTCTTCCTGGGAGCACTGGGGAAAAAGACCTGTGCTTTTACAGAGGCAGAGTGAATGCAAAACCTGCCCATCACTGGCACGTTTGTAAGTCACTGGTTAATATCATCAAAACACCACAAAGAGCTGATTCAGCCAGAGTGAAGAACCTATTTTGCATTCACAAGGCAGCGTCACACATCTATAGCTGTAAAAGTAATTACCTACATGTCTCTGAAACACAACATTAATAAGCTAATCTTTAAATACAACTTTCCAAATATGCTTCAGAGACTTCAGAAAATCTCTCTTATGTACACATCACTGCACATCATCTGCAGTGTCATGCCAAAAGGTACCATGTTGAACAAAATACGAAATCGCAAAATACACATACTACTCCCCATTAATCAAAACAGCTTAGAAAGATTTAATGGGAAAAAACCAAAACTTTGATACATACTAATAAATCATCATCGCCATTAAAATTAATGAAGTTCTCATATACGCCTTACTCTCTCAAATTCAGAATTAGAAAAAAAAATGGATCTAATCCAGTTTTAAAAGTCTGAGAACTGCAGGGGGATGGCTGTGCACATGTTATTTGAGGGGACACAACACGTGGCTATTCCATCACCTTTGGGGATGTAACTATTGACACATTCCTTGTTGGCTTATTCTGGATCCCATTCTGACTAAAGGCTCTCAACATGTAAGGAACAGATGTTACATCTCAGGCACTGATCTCTATCCCTTTTAATCCCTCAGTGTCCAAATGCTGGGCCTCTCTGAAAATGCAAACAGCAGGACACATGCATGGGGTTAGTTTTAAATTGCAGCACATTTTGGGGTTCAGATGAAATACCTAACACCAGCTCTGAGAGTTTATGGCACTCCTCATTCTGTTTCTCATCAGTGGAAGAGAAAACAGCAGGCAAGCACTCCCCCCAAAACCAGAGTTAGCTGCTGTAGCTCAAGTGATTTCAAACAGTAGAACCAAGCTGACTGAATTCAGATTGGCACAGGAGGGGAGTGCTCCTGTAGTACCTTAATGGCAACCAGACCATGGAGGTGATAAATGCTGGGTGACAGAAATCAATACTGTGGGATGGGTTAGAACATGTAATGTCAAAGAAGGTGCTTTCCTGTGCCCTTATTTAAAGAATTAATGAAAGATCTTAACAGTATAATAATAGTATAATGGTATACTTAGTGCATTGTTATTAATGCTGTTCAAAAGTACATTTATTCTATTTACTGAGGGAGAAGCCCAAAACAACAACAGCACTTTTTTGTTATGGAATATGTGGAAAACATATTTTAAAAAAAATTTAATATCTTACCCTGACATTCAGCCTCATCATTTCCAAAATAAATTGCTCTCATTTTGCTGTGTTATGTCATAAGCTAAGCACTAAACACCAGTGATGTGTGTGGTCTAGATCCTTAGAAACTCTTCTCTTTTTAGACAGAATATTGCCAAAGAGAAAAAAAACATATTAAGGATAAAATGGAAAAAGCTGTTTTTCCTCTCTCTGGTATTGACACCGTTTTTCTTGCCTGTAAGTGGCACAACAACTAAGAATGCATAGTCAAGACATCTTGCAGTTTCTGTTCTACAGACAATTTTAAGAAACTGTTAGTGCCAGGATAATTTAGAAGTCTTTTCACCTAGGCCAACCAAGATTTAGGTGATTTCACCCTTATGAATGTGACAGATTCCAGCACTCAAATTCTTATGTAACTTCACATGCATACACTATTGAATATAAACCAGGATATAGGCTAATTATATAGCCTCTTCAAACACAGGTACGGATTGTCATGAAAGGCTCTCTATCTCCAAAAATGCTTAAAATTCAGTGACATAACTCTAAGAAACTTGATCTCATTTCAAAGCTAGGTTTGACTTTGAATTCAGTTCTGCTTTGAGTTGCTGGCTGGAACTAATGTCCTCCAGAGGCTCTTTTCAACCTGAATCTTTCTGAATTCTAATATTTTCCTAATTTTGATTTAAGTAAATTAAATCCTCTTTCTGAGAAGGATAATGCTTATGGTATTACACAAAGTAATTAAAAGTCACATTCACATTCCACCTTCACATTCCTATTATGCCAGGTATAATGCATACAAAAGGAAGGCCCTGACTTTCACATTTCATCATGTTAGTTGAGACAATAGATTATTATCCTCTTCTGTTATGCCTAGAAAAGAGAGTGGTGGGGCTGCTGATGAGAAATGAGAGAATATAAAAGATGCAGAATAATTATTTCACATGGACACATAGCCTGAGAAACCAGGATGAGCTTACTGATCTCCAATTCAAAGTGCTTTCACAACAAAGTACCTATACAGTTTGGGATGTGGAAAACTGTATACTCTCCAACTTACTAAAATGCCTGTAAGAACTCAACGGAATTGATGACTGTTTATCTGTACAATAATCCTGTAGAAAACCTTTCATAAACTCAAAGGACCTACACTATACTTTCCAGTAGTTGCTACATGACTTAAGTTTTTAAAAAAACAAACAAAGCTGTATTTAGCACTAGTTATAATGCATAACAGTATGAATTTCTATGGCTTTCACCTCTAGGAAGTCCTACTTCAAAGCAAAAAAATGTAAACAAAACATTCTCCCTATAAATTCAAAAGGAAAAAAAACCAAAACACATTTTATTTAGCTTCTACTCCCCCAGATACTTATCATGTAACTTAAACATCGAATACTTCACTTTAACAGAGGTGACAAAGTTTAAATTATGCCACAAATGAGCAAAAGAAAATAAGCATTAATCTGACAGACATTTGTGGAGCCAAATTTATTATGTAAGCCCAAATCTGCCACTTCTTCTACTTAATTTAATTCAAGCTTTTTAATACTAATACAAACAAGCAACACCCCCAAATCCAGAAAAATTTGAAGCTAATTATTTATGGGTAGGGAAGAATCTGAATTGGCTACCATTATGTAACACTCCTATGTAATCCAGATGTTTTCTGAATGCTCCACAAATCTTGTTTCATGAAACTGTTTGCATGTACACAATTAATTATAAGAATGCTATAAATAAATTTTATTTACTATACCTGTATGTGAACAGCTTCCTTTAAGCAAGAAGTGCTCACTTCTCTCTTATAGTACTTCAAAACTATAAAACACATAGCTTTGACAAGTTATTTTGCAAAATTCATTAAGGGCACACACATACAGGGGAATATATTGATGTAAACACCATGTCAAATGTGTTTATTTTGTTAATATACAGCTACTGCATAGAACTTAATTTAAACTGCAAAATTTTCTAAATAGAAGTATTTCTGTAGAGACATACTCTCCAAGACATGTATTATGATAATGCTACATGAATTACAGCCCCCAAGACAGTCCAAAATAATTTATTTCTTGGAAAAAACAGGAATTCCTGAAAGAACAAGGATAACCCCTTGATAAACTGAAGAGTATAAAATTTTGAAAAGCTATTAGCAAACACTGCATTAGTTTTTCTGAAGCACATTCCACCTGTAATACAACTGCATCTATAGTGCTATTCTCATGTAACTGCAGGTGTATTGGTGAAGGGTGTAAAAAATCCACTTTATTTTTGAAGATGACCATTAAACTTCTTCCAAAAGGTGAAATACTGAGTGCTATCATCTGGCTTTCCAGAAGAAAAGCAAGTGACGTGATGATTCAAATCAATGAGACAGACAGACTGAAAGCTGAGATTATACCTAATGCCAAAAAGAAAGTGCCAAGGAAGGAACAAAATCCTACAAAGGATGTACTGGAGGACAAACACACTAAATAGAGCAGGAAATCACCTTAGGATACCAAGCATGCCCACTGGAGTACCAACAATCCTCTAAGTTTTTAACACCCATTAGGTTGCCCTTAAAATCCCCCAATAGGAGAAATTATTCAAATTCCCAAAAATACTTCTCCAGTGCAATTATTCTTAATGTTAGAAAATGAATTTTTATTGCCTAACCCACATCATCTACCCAAAATTTAACTTTCTTCTGATCTGAAAACATATTCCCTTATCTTCTCTAAAGAAATACAACTATTTTAAGCTTTTATTCATTTATGTCTCCTGTGGTCTTCTTATAATTCAATCAAGTTTGTTTTGCATTTTTTCTACATTTCTTGACAAAGAGTATAGAATATGCTAGCCTGAGAGATACCTGTCTTCCATATAGTCAGGAGGGGTATTTTAATGTGTTAAATGTAACACCTCTTTTTGTACAGCTCAGATATGATCAGTTTGAACCATTCAGTCTGTAGACCAGGTTTGTGTCCATCCCTCCCCTCACCTTTATTTTTTGAAGACACATCTCCTAACTAGTTACTCTTTGTATCATAATCATGCACGAAACAGTGATTTACTTCTTCCTTTACTGAATACTTCTTTCGAGTGCTTTCTTAAAATTTCATCTTTAATTCTAATCCTGTGATGCCTTACATCACACTAATACAGTCTGCAAAAGTAACTGAACTCTTTATTCCAGCACCTAACACAGTAAAGCAAATTAACAAAAAGATAGTAATACTGAACTCAGGACAGTCCTGAGTGGAACCCAGTGAGTGGTTTATCACTTGACAGTAAGTCCATGGTAAAGAGTCTGCTTTTCTAATCAGCTACATATTTTATTGTAGCTTAATTAACAGAAATGTTCTCTAGTTTACTTAACAGAATGTCACACTCAGAAGTATTTTAAAGGTCTTAATAAAGACAGGATCGTGGTAGTGTACATTTATCATTCTCTCATCTTACTCACACTACCTATATGATGTGTTAGTTTAACATCATAAATCACAGTACACATTAATTTTTCTTTTTTTTTTTAACTCTAAACTCAGCGTGACACACAAGATAAAATATTATTTTTTTTCCCCTTTGTCAGCACACTGTTTGGATGTAAATTTTTACTGTACTTCAAAATTCTGGATTAGTGGTCTTGTTCAAATAGATTCATTGATTCTTAAAGATAAAATTCTGTCATTAATTTCGATTTCCTAGTGCAAGTTTCTTTATTTTAAATGTGTCCTTGTGTGCCTTACCAATACAGAATGATAAGCATTTCCAACACTTCAGACAAAAGTATTACTCTGATATCACCCCACCCCTTTTTAAAACAAAACGACGTGTTAAGACATCAGGTTAATTTTATTTAATATAATATTGAAACATGAAATGCCCTGGTAAGATATGACTTGTAGATAAGTATACACAAATTTGTATATTTCTCCTATTACTTATTACAGCATTTAATTTCCTTTTAGGTTTAAAAAATAGTTTCAAATTAAAATGTCCCTTGATAGATGACAAAAACCACCATATCTCAAGAAATTCCAAGATTATATGTCATGAAGTTACAAGTGTGATTGCATTTGAGCAGAATTTCTCCAAGCGAGTTCAAGGTGTAAACAATGAAGGTGTCAACACACTGCTACTGTAGATTTAAGATCTGGACCAGTACCATTGGTAGATCAAAATACTGTATGTCTGCATCTACCAGGATATATATGGACGAAGATGAAGACCTCAGCTGTCACGCTGTGTGATCCATTCTTCATTCCATCCCCAAGTTACGTAACATTTTCATATTTGTATTATGACAAGATATACTTGTTCTGGACACTGCCAGGAGAAGTAAGCCAAACAAAACAAATGTCTGCATATACTCATTTTTTTTCTTTTTCTTAAAACTTTTTCAGGAAACAATATAGGTATAGTTCTGTTCACTCAAGTGTCTGAAGTCAGAAACAATGAGTTCATACTAATAAGCATAAAATCCATTTCTCCGTGGCAAATCTATTCCTTCAGAATAGTTAGTCTCAAGTGTTTTACAGGTCTCATTATCACTGAACAGTTTTGGGGTTTTTTGGTAGGAAACAATCCTTTTTACATTAAGGTCTATGTACAACATGGTGTTCTATATAGAAGTGTTCTTATTGAACTGAATATAAGTAGAGTATAAGTAGAGCAGCAGGTGGATGGCAAACTGTTGCTTATTTCATTCGGTATCATCATAGAGGAATGCACAGTATTTAAGTCCCACAGGCTTCTGTCACTCTTCAGTGAATCCAAGCATTGTATAACATCATTTGCCAAGGAAGCACAGGGGAAAAAGACATTACTTAATAGGACAATTCTGACAAGACATTTATCCGGGATTTTTCAACAATGCACAGAAGAAATGTTCCTGATTAGTGAGAAGAAAAAAAGAAAAAAGAAAATAAAAAAAAGCAGGCAAATTAACTACCTTGTCAGTCCAAATAACAAACCAATCAATTACATTCTAACCGAGCCTGACAAGCAAACTCAACTTTTTGTCATAATAAGCTTATAGTAGAGACAAGGTAGCTGTCCTCCTTTACTTTAGGTACTCTATTCAGAGCTTTATCCACATTTAAAAATCATATTATAAAAGAGGTTTCCAGGATTGCCTCCGAGGATGAGTTGTGGCAGAGTTGTGTCTCATGAAGGGTATCTACACAGTAAAGTGATAAGAAAAAAATATTAACATTGAAAGATCATAGCAGCTCTGCTCTGTCTTATGAAACATTTTAACATTACACTAAATTCAAGCAATGTGTATGCTCAGATTCAAATAGTTTAAGAAACTCATACCAAACTTCCAAGAGTCTCTAAGAGCCTAAGCATTAAATTTAGTATAGCATCCTGTTAACTTTTTCTCAGTACAGCTCAATGAAAAAGGGTAGCCCATCATAAGACAGAGATTTTTTATTTTTTTTTAAGCATAAAAGCAACAACTTAATACAAGAAGGCTTGATTGTGAAGCTAGCATTTTCCTCAGTTTTGAAGCCCACACAAATGCAGCTATGAGACTGACTACATGACAAGCACAAACAACATGACTACTCTGTTAGAATCTTAAAAAATGCTTCATTTATAGAACAGAATTTGAAAGAAAAGAAGTCTGAGAATTTAGGAAGCATTAAGTAAGGGAGAGTTTTTAAAGCTAGTAAAGATAAGCTCAAGGTTTTTGTGCCACCTCTGTCCTCTCAGCAACAGTTTGAGTAGCTGCACCTGTACCATCAGTCAGGTCATCAGAATGTGATAAGCTCTGCACTTCCTGGGGCAGCAAGGTTTGGAGATGACTAAAGCAATCCATATTTTTAATATGACCTTGTATTTCTGTTTCCCTAAATGTGCTTATATATGTATTTACACATATATAAATATATTTATAAATGATTTTATATAAAATTCTTTTTATGTATATGTATGTTTATATATTAAACAAATTTCATAGCTGAGCTAACAGAAAGATACATTTTTAACAGTAAGCTCAATTTAACAATAAAATTGAAGTAATAAAAGACAAAGAAGGCTCACAGAGGAAACTTGTACCTACAGAGGAAAGCCAAGATCCCACTACTTTAGGTAAAGCTCTAAGAACACAGGCATTAAGTAGGAAACAAAAGTTGCCTATACCTGCACTAGTGAATCCTACTTTTTTCTATCGTATTTTCATTGACAGCAAAATACTAAGAAATTTTAAAGAATATTATAATATTTACTGATACATTAAAGGGTATTTGCTTTTTAATTGTTTGGTTGATTTTTCTATTTTTACTGTCTTTAAAATCTGACTTTATATCATTTATTTTACATCATTTAGAGTTATCTTCATCCCCTTCACTTGTAGAGTATTATTTAATCAAGGAATCACCACTGATCTTGTTTAAACACAATTCAAACTGGCAAGAGATTGGTAAAAGACAAAGGAATATATATTAATAAATACAATAGCTTTTTTAAGCTTGTAATCCACAGATTCAGCTGGCAGCTGAATACCGATTTTGGAGGGCTACTTAGTAAAAAATTTTCCTGAGATGTTTCCTATTGACTTGGTTTGTCTTCTTCTATTCCCAGCTTTTGCTGTTCTCCCTCTGCTACACATCTTTTCCCAGTCTTACCTCATACGAAGAGCTGCTAACATTCCTATACATGCTTAACAACCACCTGGATGAAATGCACTACAGAGTTTTTACACTGAATTGCAGCACCTATACATCCACTGTGACTTCTACTGACTGCAGTACCCAGAGCTGCCTACAATACCTGAACTTCTATTTCCAGCCTTACTTATTTACTTATTTTGTACTTACAAAAATCTGAAGTAAGGACAGTAAACAAAACTGAACAGCTTTCCTGTCTTTCTTACCAGTATATGGAAGAAACATCAGATGGAAAAAAAAGCATCAGAGGAAATGCACTAATGCAGTAATAGTATCTTTAACAGGGAGGTTCACAACTACTTTAGAAGAACAGCTGTTTTTATCAGCTCTGCTATATTCCTATACAACGGAGGGAACTAAGAAAGCACTTCCAAGTTCAACGGTTTTCAAGTTTTGGTACAATGATAGAGAAACACATCAACCTCTCTCCATCTCCCATTAACCACACACACATGGGCTATAACCTGCATCCTGTTACATAAGCATCATGTGATGGAGGAAGGGGGTGTCTATGAATCTATGCAAATTTCCTTTTCTAAGGAATTTACAGCACAAAAAGCCCCACAAACCGTTTCAATACTTTCTACAGGAATTGCCAAAGGCTCTCTTTATTTGTGTAACAGATACTGTAAAATGCAAATTGCTGAAAAATGTCATGCTTAGTAGTTTTGATCCTTGTTCATTTTTAGCTGTTTTCACACTTCCTTTCATCAGTTTAAATACATGTTGTGACAAAAATGTTTTTGGCTGTTAACTGGGCACAAGTAAAATACATTTGCAACCATAATGTAAGCTCAGTGTATCTTCAAAGGTTTGCTTCAGCATACCTTACCAATTCTGAAAAGTCAGGACTTTCCCACCAGGTAAGCCCATCAAGCCTAAAGAGATCCTTGGGATATCTGGAAAAAGCTTCAGTGAGGTAAGACGGTAAAGGAAGAGAGAGAAACTTGAGTTACTTAATTCTAGAAGTGCTGACCAAGACCAGTTTTAGAAGGCAAAGAACCGTATCTGCAGTAAACATCAAACCATCTGAATTTGATATAAGTGATAACCATTCTTAAAATTCAGTCTGCTCAAGGTACGTCCCCTGATCCCAGGAACTGCTGTGTAATGACAACTCCATATATGCAGGAGAGGAGCACAGCTCTTTAGTAGGGTAAAAAAGAACCACCAGACCCCACAGAACAATGATGAGCAATGTGTCTTCTAGGCATTGCTAACCTTTAGTTCTTCTCAGGGTTGTCAAAGTTATAAATATTAATAAATGCTTTCCAATTGATATTTACATCTACAAATACATTTGCATTTGCTAATAAATGGACTGATTTGCCTGTAAAAAAAAGTTATCTGCAGGACAAAACACCACAGCACCTGAGGTAGTAATAGAAAATACCAGTAATAGAATAACCCTGCATGATTCTAAAAACAGCACATTGGAGTAGAAATAGGGGAATTTAGAGCTGTTCACTTCACAAACACATTGACTCAGGCAAACAAGGTAACAGTAGTCTTAACTTACAGAATTCTCTTTTTCAAGTACTACTATAGCCACTTTGAAAAAAGAACACGTTTTCAAACTATTTAAAAGGCTAGAAGATATGACATATCTTACATAAACGATTAAAGAAAATATTGGTTTCACATGTGTTAAGTGGTTTCATTCAGTAATAAAAGTGTCATTTTCCCCTTCATTCTGCACTGTCTTTGTGAATACAAGGTTCTGAGAACCCACGGAAAAAAATTCAGTCAATACTCTACATGAAACCCAGCTTTCTCTTTTAAGAGATTGCATTTACAGACCTTGTCACAACAAGGTCCTTGATGTTATCGAAGCAATTTCAAGATACTTTAATCATTGGCAAAACTCAGTAACCTGACAAGAGAAATTTGGGCCAAGAAGATTTCAGTAACTTGAAAGGAAGGTTATTGACTGATGTAATTTCATTTGGATTTGAGTGAATCCAATTGATCTGGTTTTTGCAATGCATATCTTCCCTCTGCAGCTGTCTCTATCTGATTCAGTGTGCAACAGCAAGGAGTGACTATCCCTTTCCACTTAAAGCAAAACTCTTCCTTCCTCCTGCTATTATTTTGAATGAGCACGTGGAGAGCATTTTCAAGTTTAATCTCTTCTCACTGTAAGAAAAAATGTGCTCAAATGAATGCCAACCCATGAGTTCAACAAAGCCTTGTGACTGCTAGAATACTCATTATGTAGTTCAAAAAGCATGTTGTAGAATTTTTTTATTTTTTTTTTACTATTATTTACTGCAATATTGAGCTAGGGCTTGTATTCCACAAGGTCAGATGACAGTCCAAAACTAATTCTCTATCTCAACTGCACAATATCATGTAATCAACACTGTAAAAGACTACATATTTTCAGGTGGGTATTTAATGGATTTAAGCTGAGTATTTAGATGGATTCCAAAGGAAAAAAAAAAAGGAAAAAAAACCCCAAAACATAGTAACAGTTTAGTTTACAGCAGTTTTAACAGGAGAAAGGTATAATAGTAGGAACTTCATAATTAAAGTTAAGCGTAAACCTCATTAAAAATTGTGGTATAAATCAATAGGGAGTTAAAAAAGCCTTCAGGGAAAATGAGTGGGCCACTGTCCATAATGCCTGTTCATGTAGCTTGCTGCACTGCTAAACATCAGACATCATTTACATTTCATCAGAATTAAGGGGAACACACTGACACTTATATGCACCAAAGACTGATTAATTTACATGCACCAGCATATTCCTTGACAAAGGAAGAAATCTCCAAAGGTTTCTCCAAAACTCAGAACAACATTTTCCACTTGATATTTTGTCTCTTATTTCGGTAGGGATCTTTTCCAGATACGTGGATAACTTAATACTGATTAATAATATAATCATTATCTTATGATACCGAAACTATATCTGATCAGATATGGCAGTATATGTTGCCAGCAATATATTATCTGGCAAGTCAACTTTTTTAGGAGTACAAAACAGAATTTTGGGAAAGGTCTTTTAGTTCAATTAATGAATAACCAATAACTGGAATATAAATTCTTAATGTCAGGCCTAAATGATGTCTGAAAAAGGTGTTGCTTCAAAAAGAAGCTTTTTGTGGAGATTCTAAGAAGAGCCTGCTATTTTAATACATAACAGATTAATGCATTGTAAAATATGTTAATATACTAAGCTGCTTTTCACTCTCTTGTTTAAATGACTCAGAAGAGAATCAGATTCCTTCACATAGTGCCATGCAGTGCAAATTTACCAATGGAACATTAGTAAAAATAAGCTAAACATAACCAAGTTATAAAGATAAAATATAAATAAAATTGAAACTGTGAGGCTCAGTAGCTTAATGCACCATCTCCAACATAAAACCTTTACCACATACTCAGTTTTTCTCAGCTTGTATGCTGTCTCATTTTTGAAAGTGAACAGATGGGAAGTCTTACTAAATGCATATCTATCCTGACAGCGAAGTTACACATTATGTTCAATTATTTCACTCAACAAGATGGATTTAACACGCAAAAACGTCAAAGTAATAAAAGGAAATGTAAGCACAGAAATTGGAGAAGTATACACAGACCAAAAAGTATAAGCTACAGAAGTATACAGCAGTTTAATGACAGAATTTTTTGCTCTACAATTATATGAAATTTGGTCAAAACTTTGTACCTCTTAAACAATGGAAGTGTAATTTTCAAAAAACTTGTTATCCTCTACATATGTATACATATGATTTGAAAATTTAAAAATTTGCCTTACAAAAAAGCCATTTGGTATTTCCTCACTCAGCCTGGGGGTTGTTGCCCCCTGCTCCCCCCTTTTTTTAATTATTTTTTTATTTCATGAAAATGGAAGGAAGTGAAACAAATATTAGGAAAACATTTCCACTTCAGAACTAAACTGGCTTTTACTCACCCAGCCTTAGTCTTAAGCTACCAGTGCATACAAAAGATGCTCTACCAACTAAACATGACTTGTTTGACTAAAGCTTTCCTCTCTATAACCTAACCAGCAACAAAAATGGTGCTAAAAATCAAATGTTAGTCCTTCCAACCTTCTTGTAGCATGGAAGATTATATGAGTTCTGATGTAATTAAATTTTTATGCCTAATCTTACTTTTAAGTTCTGTGAGTTTTGAGGTATCTACAGCAGCAGGAACACTCAGGCTGCTCTGAAGCAGCATGACTCCAGACATGCCCAACAGAAACATTTGCACAGGGAACCCAAAATCCAACTCCCAGCATCAATAAATTTGTCTGCCTCCTCCCAAAGCAGCCGAAAAGGGCTTCAGATTCTGTTGATCGTATTAGTCATAGAGTATCTTCCCAGCAAAATTATCTGTTGCATAAACTGTATGTAATTAAAACCATCTATCAACAAAATCAAGAGAAAAAACTCATAGAAATGTTTGTATTTTGTATTATAGTATACAATTTATTTTTATTGCAAGTACTGCAGTACACTGTAAGAACTGTGTATTCTTTCTTAAGTACTACATAAATGCTCCCAACATATCTGTCTTTCAGATAATAATACTTCAGATCTTTTTTTTTTTTTTCAGAAAAGTACATGAAGTTGTGTGGGTTGGCTGTCTCCAGGTAAAGATGACTTCTGAAAAGAAAATCTACATTTCATTGCAATGTTCAAGTTCTAGCACTGCAGAGTCATCATCTGATGAGCCAACTGCAAAGCCTCTCAAATGCCTGGTTTTCATGCTGCTGTAAAGGAAAATGCAGGCCTAAGTCAGCAAGTTAACCACCACTTAGTGATGGCTTATTGGTATCTGTGAAGCATTTAGAACTTCCTCTGTGACTTCAATATGTCAAAATCTAAGCATGATTATCAGAGCCTGACAAAATGACCCAGAGGAGGAATTCTGGTTTGCCACTCAGCTACTCTATCAAGCTCATGCCTAACAAACACGTTTGAGCTGTCCTGCTGTATGTAACAGGCTCCATCATACTCAAACACAGATGCAAGCCTAGAAGATGGGTATTTTTATCTTCCTGTTGAAAGTAATTTTTTCTTTAAGACACTTACAGAGTGTCCTAGAAACCTCAAAACTGTAAGAGTTCTACAGTCAGCCATTCAAGTCTCTACAGCATCATCTGGAATCCTGTAACCAAACTACTGTATATCATCACCTAGGTCACAATCAATGATGTACTTGCTGCTATGACTCAGAAATGCAGAAATCAATTAAAGTCAGGTTTTATTTATAGTTTAGCTTGAGATTAATGGCACTACTGAAACTTTATTGCTTGTTGGAACGTTCTGTCCAGAGAACAAAGGGAAGCCTAAGTAGTCTCTCATTACTATTACGGTTTAAAAATTACAGAAAATTTACTACTTCTCCATCATGAATGCTACACAAAGCTCTGTTATAGCTTTGGAAGTTGAAACTTTGGCCTGTTAACAGTCACTATGCAGAATTTTGCAGGGGGCTGTCATAAATGAGAAGGCTATCAAGTGAAAGAGGGATGACTTTTAAAAGAAAATTTATTCAGAACTCAGAGAAATACAACTTTCAGAACAACACTAAGTTAGGAACAGTGAATGACACACTGAACAGTAAGGCTCCAGTCCAAAATTTACTTGACAAACTTGAGGACTTGAGCAGATAATCATGAAGTTCATAACTCCATGCATCAGTGCAGAATGACAAGCAACTGGCTGAGCTGCTCTTGGCCCTGCTGAAAGGACCTGGGGGTTACAGTGAATGTCCAGTTCAGTGTGACTGAATGCAAGCAGGACCAGCAAAGCAAGGCAGGTTATTATTACTCCTGTTTACTCAGAGCTAATGAGACTGTGCTTCAAGTGCCACAACCCACTTCAGACCACAAAATTTAAGAGAAATGAGAAAACAGAGTCCACTTAACAGCTACCAAGATGGCAAGGGCATCTTAGAGCCTAATAATGGAGCTTATAGCCTATAAGGGAGAGGGTGAAGGAGGGTGAAGTGTGGGAGCTGTAACCCACAACCATCTGAAGGGAAGTTAAAGACAACACAGCCAAACTCTCCTCCCTCATCTCATCACATCACATGGGCTCACAGACACAGCCTGCAGCTTGGGAAGTTCAAATTGGACATTAGCAGATGCTTTTCCATTACAAGTAGTGCAGTGAGCTCAGGAGGTACTCAGGACTCAGCTGTATGGTAACAGTCAAGTTAATTATGATGGTTAGTGCTTCAAATTCTAAAAGCTTTTATTTCAGGTATCAGAAATTCCTACATCAGCCATTGTTTCTAAGCATTTGCCAGTCACTATGATGAGTATGGGAAGCAGTTATGTTGAATAAAAAACTATGATGTCCAGTGCCTGGGTAAGTAGTGAATTTCTGTCAGATACAAGGCATTAAAAAAATTTGCTACTCAGCCCTCCTATATACAGCATCTGACTGTCCACATGCTTAGAACTCTATTTGTAAGTGCTGTCCAGGTCTGATTTATAATCAGTTTAACTGTGCAGTAGAATAATAGAATAATGCTCTGGCAGGGGGGGTTGGAATAGATGATCTTTCAAGGTCCTTTCCAATGCCAAACTTCCTATGATTCTATGATCACTTTGGATCATTAAAGGAAGGACTTTTAGGATCACTAAGTCCAACCATTAACCTAGCACTATCAAGTCCATCAGTAAACCATGTCCCTTAATGTTGTGCCTCTGATGCCACCCTAAAATTCAATATTACTTCTGAAAAGAGAGGCTGTTGTCTTTGATTGAAAGGTGAGGGTGAATTCTACTGAAAACCTAGATACTATAAAAATTGGACCAAGTAAAATCCAGGAAAGATTATGTGGGTCTGTTGTATAACTGTGAGCATATGTAAAGAATATTTGTAGCCATCAAAAAAAAAAAAAAAAAAAAAAAAAAGCCTAAGAAAACTAGTGTTATTTGTGTGTACTTAACAACTTCACCAATATAAAACTTTACAGACATTAAACTGCCTACGAAAAAAGTTCCCAGATGTGCCTAAATGCAAAATATAAAGTCAAAAAGGTAAGGATAATGTAAGGAAAACATACCACTTGCAAGTACATATGAATCCTTATATTTAATATACACGTCTTAACATTGGGATGAGTTTTTTTGTCTTAGAGACCAGAAAATTTTTCAAACTGATTGAACTGACTCCATCTTTCCAGAAAGGCTTAAAAGATGTGTTTCAAAATATATATGCTTAACTTACAAGGCAAACATTTAATGTATTCCCCTATAATTTCTTAATTATTTTTCAGTCATCACTTCTAAAACGTTCTAAAACAAAAATGACAGGTCTCTAAATGGAAAAGGATAAAGAACAGAATACATTTGAAATACACAGAAACAGGTATCACTTTCAAATTAGTTCTGGAGCATGCAATATTTAGTAACAGCTTTTTCAAAAGAAGCCAGAAGTTAGCCAATACTTATGAACAACATATATATTTACATCATAACTTATATACAAAAAAATCATAGCACACTTCTGAAAATACTCAGATAATGTATTTAGAGCAACAGCTGTTATCACATGGCTGAAAGCATGCATGCAAATAAAATTCAGTATACATAAATCATTAATGCTATACCAAAGACTGGTTCTGTTATATAGAGAATTCTGTTACTTCATAGCATTTAAGACAATGCCAGAAGCTTGGCAAAAGCGTATTAAGATGCTCTATTTGTGGAACTTTACACTGTTATATAAATAATTTCCAAGAGAACTAAAAAAAAAAAAATCTGAGAAATAATAACACAGTGGACATTGGAACCTGTTCACTTAAGATTTTTTACATCATAAAAAAGGGCCCTCAATAATATTATTTCATTATGAAAAAAATGGAGGGCAAGATTGTTTCCAAATTTTTCACAATGCCATTATCCTTTGTGTATACTATTACTTTCAGAAGGTACACCTCCAGCACAGTGCAGACGAAGCATGAAGCATAGTTTGTTTAAACTGAATCAAAAGATTCAGTACCTTTTTTTAGATGGAAAAATATTTTTTAAAAAATATGTATTCTGATTACGTTACAGTTCAGCAGGAAAATCTACATGAAACAAGCCTAAAGCAAAATGAAGCAGTAGGGTGAACTGATAGCTCACACTATGTTTCACCATATACTAAGCATGGCAAATTCTTTTTCTATTTTATCAGTTTCCTAAACTTCTGTTATTGCTCTTGTTGGGCACTTTCAGCCAGATCCATATCAAAGTACAGCTCCCTCAGCAACAAATCAACAAACTTGGCATTTAGTCCTTGCAGAAATGAAACTGCTTTGTAAAGCAATTAGTGACAGACTCATATGCATTTTAATGCTCATAGGCATTTTATACCTATATAAAATTATGTCTCCAGAACATGAATTTGGGGAGAAAACCATGAAATAAAAGATGACTATCTTATTCTGCATGCCTTCTGAGCTACAGAAAGTAGATTGAGCATTTTTCCTGATTAACTGTCATGGTCATTCTGAAATACCTTTGTACCCTCCCTATTACTTTTCACTTCTTCTTTCTGGCAAAAAGAAAACACCACACAGTGTGAATGTGTCAACCTCTTGGACTGACAGAAATACAAATGGCAAAAATGATGGATACAAAGAAATCAAAGAATTTGATTTAAAGAAAAATGTGAAGTGCTTGAAATCTGAGTGTGAACACCTATTTTCTGAAATCTTTCCTTTCCCACCTAGTTTTGAAGAACAGAGGAAAATGAAAATATTGACTATCGTACCTATTTTTTCATTAACTGGTCAAGACAGATGAAAGATAGTATGTAACATCTAGAAAAGATGTAATTATTTAAAAAAGAATTTTAGCCAAAACAACTTTTTCGTAGAGCATTATAATAGGCTTTTCATTAGTGAAGTCTTATAAGCAACATTTTTCTCTATTTACAATAAAGTGCTTCTAAGTATGCAAAATGAATACAGTGTAACTGCCATTACATAAGCAAGGCTAATTGTAGATTAACACTTTTTTCATTAATGCTTGCTGTTCATACTTTTCTTAAAAAACAAATACTTCCTTGTTAGTTAGGAGCTTTACTTATCTTTTGATTAATCAGTACAAAAGAAATCAGCAGAAACAGTCTTCAGCTCTTTGCTGTACAGGTATTAGATTTTAGTATATCACAGAGTGATGTATATGAAACACACATAGGCCTCTTTGCCTAGCTTGCACTCTGAGCCTCTCAACTTGCAAGCAATTTTGACAGAAGCTGTTTTAGGTAACAGTTTATCTCCTATGACACTGCAAATGCTCGTGTTCAAGTGTACCACCAAGAACCTAATAGGAAAAAAAAAACCCTGAAAAACTCCGAATATTGCAAACCCTGGGAATAGATTGGAGAATGTGAAGACGGCAGCTCAGCAAGATCAGGACCAGTTTGGTCTAAAGAAAATGAAGGCTGAAATATTGACTGCCTGGCCAGTAAAGACACATCAAATATCGGCACTGGGTGACATTCACAGCTGCCCACATTCTCTGCCCCATTTTATTTTTCTCAATTTGTCCACTGTGTATCTGAACCACACAGACATCAAATTAGCAGTCACTGACAACACGGCTGAGCTCTTTATTCTCCACCCACATTTCTTTTCTTTGCCAGTCCTGTAACAACTTAGTCCTGCAACTGCAGGGATGAGCATCCTCAGCCAGCCCACAGCACCCTCAATAGACAGATGACAAAAGATCCAGAAGCTGCTGTACCACAATTCTGGGTAGTTAACAGGAAACAATTCCTCTCACAACATTCTTAAAGGCTTCCAATTTTCCAGATTTCATCAAAATGACATCAATATATTTCTTCTTTGTACTTGGAAAACAAGCAGAGGTCTTTTCCAAAATTCAGTTTAATGAACAAAGACTTCAAGTCACTTCTCTTCTTAAAACCCTACATGGCTCTATGTTGGGGAAGGGAAAGGGGGGTGACCTGGGCAAGACAATATACTTCCTCAGTCTCAGATTAAGAATTGTGCCTGAAAACACCTCAATACAATAAATATTGAGAATTTTAAGTCTAAGTGATTAAGGTAGTAAGAAACAGAAAATGGGGTCTGGTATTGTCACTGCCCTGCATATTGTTACCACTGGCCTGCATATGTAACTTTCATCTGTACCAATGCCAGTTAAAAACCTTCAGAGGTTTTAGCTTTGGTAAGTTTCACTCACGGACTTCTTGTTTGATTTCATCATTTCTCCTTTCACTGCACGCAAGTCAGCACCTCATCCTATGGTCACTGTACAGAATATGTATCATTCATGATTCTTGATGAAATAGAGTGGTATGTTCACTATTTCAGACACAAAATTAGTAGTATGAATTCAAAATAACAGAATGGAAGCTAACATTCTAGAAGAACCAAACTTTCATATGAAAATGTTTCTGGGGGAAAAAGAAAAAAATGTAGACAAGCTAACATTTAGCTCATTCAGGAATGACTTGTCTAATGAATTCCAGAATACTTTTTCTCTCTTGATGACAATAACAGACACTCAAAAAGCCTGAAATATGCTAAAGCACTATTTTTCCCAAAGCTCTGGTGCAAAGAGTGAAGGAATTCTTTGTCTATTTGAACAATGAAAATGTTGTATACAAGTTAAGAAATAGCAGAATGAGAAATAACACTCCAAAAAACATTCTCATTTCTGGGGCTGGCAGAGGACATTAAATACACTCATGCCACTGAAAAGGCAACTGTAGCAATATATAACTGGGACCACAATTTTTCTTCTCTTCAAGTTGCCCACTAAAAATATGCATTAAGGTCACTGTCAATTGAGAAAATTTGCTTCAGGTGAAAAGATTTACATTTTGAACCTTACCACTTTTCACTTATAAAACCCATCAGCTACAGATACATATTTCTACATATATTCATCAGTACTTCAAAAATTTATAATATGGATTAACCTAAACTGAAACTGTACTGCTTAATTTCAGAATTTTATCAATTTCATTAATACACCTCATACATGACAGTATAAAATTAAAATGCAAAAATTAAGGGAACATGGGAATTCACAAGGAACAGTGAAACTAGTTTTCAATGAAATATTAAGATATTTTCATAATTTGAATGAGACAATGAGATATTTAAGTAAAGGTAAGTATGTATACTATTAACTGATGCTTCAGTAGAAAAGTACTGAGTCTTCCAAAAATATATCCTTCTTGGTTTTCTATGACTTTCTATGGACCAGCTGAAAAAAAGGAAAAATATGTATGTACCAAGTATTTTTTACTTAAACCTAGCTAAGCTGAACTTAGCCTCCCTTTTGTACCCCAAAAGAAGCAAGACACAAATATAAATATCCGGCAACCAATGGGCCAGCAAAGGCTAATGAATTTTTTTTTTTTTTTTTTTTTTTCTTTCAGAGAAGAATCTAGAGGAACTGACAGTAAACAGCAACATAAGGCAATGCCTAAAACTGTCTATCACTTATCCATGGTAGTTCTTCAGTATACTTCTCAGTGAAGAAGCCTTTTAAACTACAGCTACGACATGTTTTTTCCTGGACATAGATTTACTAAGCAAAATAAATCAAATACTTCCTCATCCTTAAGTAGTGTCTTTAATGACTCTCTATAATGACTACAGGAGGATACCTATTTCATAGCAAACCAAATTTTGCCTGTTGTACACAACAGAATTATTATTTTTTAAAAAAAATCGTTATACATTTATGTACAATAAATATGCTTTTTGCCTTCAGTTACCACTACGTGAAACATCTGGAGCATTGTGTCCAATTCTGGGCTTCCCAGTATGAAAAAAATAATGAAGTTACTGGAGTGAGTCCAGCAAAGGGACCATGAAGACAATTAAGGGATTGTATCTGTCATCCAAGTATGGAGTATCTGTCATCCAAGGAGAGGCTGAAAGGGCTGGGATTATTCAGTCTAGAGAAGGCTGGGATTATTCAGTCTAGAGAAGGCTCAGTGAGAATCTTCTCAGTGTATATAAATACCTGATAGTGGGAGAAAACAGAGTCAGACTTCTAGTGGTGCCCAGAGAAAGGACATGAGACACTAGGGAAAAACTGAAATAAAGGATTTTTTTGAAACATGAGACACATCTTTTCTTACTGTGAGGTGGGAGAGACAACAGAACAAGCTGCTCAGAGAGGTTGCAGACTCTATCCATGGAGATATTCAAAACCCAACTAGACACTGCCCTCCGTAACATGCTCTACATGGTCTTGTTTTGATAGGGAGCTGGGGTCTAGACTGGTTCTAGAGGTCTCTTCCAATCTCAGTGATTCTGTGACTCTATTTTTAATAAAAGCAGAAATGCTTCAGACAAGCCCTTCAGAATAAAAGAAGATTACAGTCCTGCAGTTTACATACTGTTCTTTAAACAAGTGAAAAACTAAGATTACCACTGGAGTTCTAAAAGCCTGCTGGTTTTCTTATTTCTTTTTCATAGCAAGTGTTATTAAAAGAGCTGTCAATAGCTACCAGTAGATGACAGGCTATTTTTATGTAAATTCAAACATTTTTTACAATGTCTTCCTGTAAAATTACACTTTTTTTTTCATCTAGTCTGCATTTTAAGATATAAAACAGCTGTTTTCCACTTTTTACATACAATCACCTGCACGGTCTCTCCAAAATGTAAAAAACCTTCAATTAAATATTACTGGATTAACATCACACAACTGGACTCCTAAAACCCATACTTCTTGATTCTTCTCATGCAAACCTAAAATCTTAACAGATCTTTCAAAAAGGGACAGTTAAGGTATTTTTTCCTCAAGTGGTGTTTTTTTTTGTTGTTTTTTTCTTGTTTTGGTGGGGGGTTTTTTTGTGTGTTTGTTTTTGTTTCTTGCTTGTTTTTTTAACATCTCTCCACAGGCTCATGCAGTTACAAATAGTCTTCATCAAGCCAGAAAAGCTGCTCCTGTCTGCACCTCATCCATCTCTTTTACATTTTATTTCCCTGGATTGCTGAGCAGAGGTGGGAATACTTAAATAAGCATTCCATATCCCAAGGTCCAAAGAAACTTCTATTTCCAGGCCTAGGAAAGCTTAATACAGGCATAAGTATAGAACAGAAGATTTAACTGCTCCTCTATTTCCCTAGGTTGCAACATCAGCACCAAGTGTAATTTGTCTGACTTTTAGTAACAAGAACATTTTAGAAAGCTCTTCAAATTTATGAGATTTTTAAACCTAAGGATAAACTTTGGCTGCATTTTATACTGAAATATGCACTTTTATTTATACAATATTTTCTTACCAAATAATAATCAAGTTTCTGCTAGGCAATTTTGGTACTGCTATTGCTACCTTTTTACTGTTTTATTGCTGTATTAAATTGTCAGCAAACAGCCAAAGGCTGCCAAAAGAATTTCATCACATCTAATTCATTTTTCATAGTCTTTTATAAGAAAGAGCTTTGAAATTCTTGTTTACATACAATGGTCAAATAAATTTGGCAACAAATTATATTACTTAGATTACTACAATTAGGATTTCTACAATTATTTTAGCCTTTATTAGAAAATTATTTTTTTTAATTTTACAAAGTTAGCTATCAGTTTGCTTCCATCTACTCAAGCTAACATTTCAAGTTTCAAGCACTGGTACTGTATTCACCTCTGGTTCTCAGTGCCATCACAGATTCTACTCAAGACCTCAAACAACTTATTCAAAACTGTTTTATAACACAGGGGATACTGAATTTTTTCATGAAGTCCTAAAGTATTATCAGATGCCACACAGTTATTTGTGTCTTAGAAACATGAAGAACAGTTCCTAGGGAGAGCAAGGGGTTAGTTGTCTACGTTCACCTTGAGCTACAAATATTTAAATTACATACGTGAATTTGATTTAAAATTTCAATTGAACAAACTGAGGTTCTCAGCCCAGAACTCAGGATTATTTTGAATTTGTCAAAGCTGACAAGCCTTCTTGGACAACCAACAAATAATGTGACAGAAAACATACTCTCATATGCATATTTTCTCTCAAGTAAATTATTGTACAACAGAAACTATGTTTATTTCCAGTGACTCCGAACTAAAATATTTTATTCATGTTCAGATTCCTCTTAAGGAAAGAGAATGACTTACAATGACAGCAACCATCATCCAACACATTAAAACTGCATGGAAGAAGGATAAAATAAATAAGGTGCCAAGAAAACTTCATACATCCTTAAGAAAACAAAAGCAAAAGCTGTGTTTTGCAAAGATAAAGTTGTATACTGTGCTAGGAACAAGGAAGGCCTTTCATCAGTTCTGAAACAGGAAATCGAAAGCTGCCAAAGGATGCATGAACCACACTTCAGACAAGTGATTTTTCAGTCCAAGCATTCTTAACATGTATTACTTCAGATGCAGACAAGCTCCTGTACAACATCAATGGGCAGAAGCTTTCTGTTTTCTCACTCTGTAAAAATCTATCCCTTTCCAAGTGACAAGTGCTGACCTTTCAGTGTACTATGCCTGCTCCCTTCTACAAGCATTTCTAGTAATACACATAAAAAATGACAAGCAGAAATAAGTGTATTGTGTGTGCTGTGCTGTATAGCTGATGTGTAAGGTCTCTGTGATTGCTAATTAGAAAGGATGCTTTACTGAATTATCATACTTGGTATGCAATTACTGCAAAGCAGCAACATAAATTAACCTTGCAGAAAAAGTTGTTCAATATTGATGCTGGAGATACGTACATTTCCCTTCCCCCACAGCCAGTGAAACTCAATGTCAAACATTGTAGGTGTAGAATAGCTTTGGTTTTTCCTTTAAAAGAGCACAGAGATTTCTGTATTAGAATTCAAATGCTTCACCACCCTTCCTCTACTCTCCTAACCTAACTTTTGTTTCTTTTTAATAAGAAAACGGAAAGTCAGCAAAACAAAATGTCATCATTAAATCATTTCACAGCATTTTGTGTCAGAAATGTAATGGAAAATGTGCACATCACGGGAAAGGTTACTGTTCTTCCAGAACATCTTTCCACTTGGTTCAGAGCTCATCCCTCTACATAACTGTGCAGGCACTACTGCTGGGTGTTCTCCCTGGGCTTAATTTGGCAGTTGAAGGATTGTGGCATTTTCAGGAAACCACAGTGCAGTGATTTCAGTGGTTATCCAGCTGAAAGTAATGCTATGATTTAGAATAATTACTCTGTTTATGTGCAATGGTAAAAGTCAGTTACTACACCATATCCCAATGTCAGCTTATACTTTACTGAATATTTCCCTAATAAGGCTTCACATCAGATCTCAAAGTCAGAATCAGAGGGATTTATTGCTCCTGTTGCTCAACACTAAGTACATATACAATACAATAGTATTGCTATAATTAGTTTAAATGACAATTTGGGGAGTGGAAGAGAAGGGGGAAGTGGGGAGGGAAGAGAAGCAAATCACTTCAGCCACTTAATCACAGAACTGCAAATGAATTTACACTTGACCTTTCCACTGTTACAACCAGTGATACGAAAAAGGAAACAGACCCACACTGGTCTCAGCTAAAAGCTTTTACTTATTGTTAAAGAAAACATGAGGTGTATTTTTTCTTGCATATCCTTTCCACAGCAGTTCTTCTCAAAGTAAATGAAGTTACTAGGACATTCTCTAGATGAAATCAGAGATAGGCTTAAAAATTTAGCTGTAACCATACTGAGGACACCATCGCAAAATTCTTAAATTGCCTGTTTCTCATCTCCACAAAACAGCAAATTTGTTCAAACATACAAGATTTAAATAGAAAAAAAAAGACCCTTTAGGGCAAATAGCAAGTATTTAAAAATTTATTCAAGGGTAAATGTTTGGAAAAAAAAAAAAAAGAAGTTATAAGACTGTCATAAGGTAATGAAGTGCTACCTGAAACACACAAGTGATACTGAATTCCTGCCTTAACACAGAACCTTGTCTTTGGCATTTTAAATAGCTTAAAGCAGATCAGATAAAAAAATTACTGAGTTGAGAATGTGAAAGAATGACACATTGTAATAATAACAATCTCAACTGTTTTACAGAAGAAGAATATTTAGTTAATTGTAAGGCAAAGCAAAATCTGAGTCTAGCCCTGGATATAGTACAGATGATAAATCTTTAAAAACAGAAAATAAAATAAAAAGCAAACAATATTTTTTTAAATTTCCTTTAGTCTAGATAACTCAATCTGTAGTTTCAATGGCCAAACCAATAGGGAAGTAAATAGTAAATGAAGTACAAGTGTCAAAGAGACAAAATGGAAAATCTGAAGTATAAAAACAACAAATAAAACCTGCAAAACCTGTGTAACACACTCTCACATTACTCCAAGATTAAGTTCTCCTCCTAATATCCAAACCTCACACACATTAACTAACCACAGGTCAAAGACTTGTGAAGGCATTGGGCAGCAGTACTAAGTGAGGAAAAAATATGAGTGCAACAGTAAGAATCATTATTTGTATATTGAAATTTCTTACTCAAATAGTCCACAATTTACATTATGATTCTGTGGACAGACATTTAATTCAGAAAACTGACTGCACAGATGCTCACTTGACACTAATTGTGACAAGTCAGAAGCCATGCTGTAACACAGCATTTAAATGGTTATTGTCTCCTGCTGTGATCTTCTACCATAGCATGTTATTTTAATACCTCAACATTAACATTCTCAGGTTAAAAATTTCCTAAGTATAAATTTCGGTACAATTGCTTCTGTAGCAATGACTCAGCTTAATGATGCAAAACAAATTAACTGGTAAAGAATTTGACACTTGTTTTCTGAGCATCCTACACTATGCAATGCTGTGATTTGATAACCTTGCTGCACTGAAAGTGACTGAAGCAGTTTGGCCAGATGATGGGGTATCTGACACATTCAAATGTCAAATAAATTGCATTCTTTGATGAAATTTTGATGCTTTAAAAAAAATAAAACCCTAAGAACACCCACAAAAAAAAATTAAAAAAAAAAATACTGCCCCCATCAAAATAGATAATTTTGCAGTCATAACCTATCACTAGTAACCAGAATAGGAAATAATGTCATATGTCATCATCCTCTCCTTTGCTGTCACAGGTAATGTGATTTCATATACCCTGCATCTTGTTTCATTAAATTTTAATCTCCTGAACAGGCACCTCACTCAATGACCACTTTATCTAAAGAACTAACTCATTACCTACAGCAAAGAGAGTAAGAACATCCTCGGCGTTATTTTTATTTATTTATTTTATAAATTATTCTGAAGCCTAGGATTTATAGAAGACAAAAAGGTGCAAAGGTCTCTAATGCAGGTATGCAGGAAAAAATATTTAAAAACTATAAAAAATTTATATAAATCCTGAAATACATAGCTGTTTTGGGAACAGATGACAACTTGAAATATAGTTTCAAGCTGTAATGTAGAAATCCATGACTGCAGCACAGACTTGACCAAGCAGCTGTAACTGAAGGGGAGAAAAGAATAATTTTACAAATTCAGTGATCAAAAAAAGGTAAAATACTACTTGTTAAGAGAAAACAAAGAAACTATGTAGAATTAATTGCTTGAAACTCTCATTTACAAGTCATTATACTTCTAAAATTTATGAAAATGGAGTACAAGCTTTTTAGATTAGTGGACTTTAAATATCAATACTAAGACCCTCAGACTATTAAAAAATTGAACCAGACTTGTACCTACAGAGTTCATAAATTTCAACTGTTCCCAAAGGTTCTAAGATTAAAGTCCAGTATACAAGAGTTTAGGAATCACTGGTCTACAACCACAAGAAGACCTAACACTGAACTTCAGGGAGGTTTGACTGATGAGTCACTAAACAGTCCCAGAAGTAACAAAGAAAAAAATCATTTGGGTAACAAAACCAGGAACATAAATAAACCTTGACAAATATCAAATATTATTAATTCTCCAACAGGGTTTTGGAGTTCTCATAACACTGAAGAGAGACAAACATGCATTTTTTTGTCTTCTAGTCTAGAAACATTACACACAATGATTTAACAGGAAATGCCACAAACCCAAGTAAATAAATAAATAAATAAAAACCACATGACAGAAATCCTACCTTTTTCCTGGAAAAAATAAAAATCCTTTGCTGTAGCTGCCCTTGATCAGAAAGCACTGGTAGGCAGAATAACCTCTCACACAGGTTTTCTTTTTTTTTCAAATGAAGGCTCAGCCCTAAACTTCACACAAAATAACATCAAACGTTCCTGTGCTTATTTCCTAACTTGGTTTTCTCAATTTTGATAATGCAGAATTGAACAGAAAAATGTCTTTTAATATCAGCAATATCTTCAAAATTTCAAGTTTGGGTCATTCCTACACAGACTACCTGTAAAATAGCTCCTTCAAGAGCTACACTATCAAGAATCAAAACCAGAAATGGAACACAAACTCAGTATCCAACAACCTGAGCTTCCATTCTTTATATGGCTTAAATTGCCATAAGAGTTAACCAGCAAAAAACTAGAGGGCGGGGTGTGGAAATCTGGGCTTCAATTTGGGTTCTGCTCTCTCATGACAGGAAAATAACAGACAAATGTAACTAAGAAATCCTTTGAAGAATTACCTAGCTACCAGGTAAATAGACTGGCTCCTAATTAGCAGAAAATTCAAGAGTCTGCCATGGACTTTTTGTCGTACAACTTTAAATGTTCCAGGAACATGCATTTAGGTAGCTGGGTAGCCCAAGTGTGAACATGCTGAGCACTCTGCTACTGGAGAAGCCCTGAGTGACATCAGTGTGAGCCTTACCCCCAGACCTCTGAAAAATATATGGTACTTTACAGTAAAGTGCAATGCAGCATAGGTAATTCAGTTTTAATAAAGTTATCTGTGAACAGAAACGTTCATTTGTCATTATTTGTAGCATCCTGCTCTCTAGCATGAAAAGAAACTCCTTTCAGAAGGCAACAGAATGTGGTAAATGACAGAAAAAAATCATCTAGGAGTTAACTTAATTTCTTAAGTTAATACTCAGAATGAATGTCTGTAAATTATACAGCAGAAATAAACTACAGAACTGAATGTTAAGTTTCTTTTCATTTGAGTAGTTCATTCCAATAAAATAACACATTTGTCATCCTCTGTAAAACACCGGATTGTTGCAAGTCATGGCTGAATGAGCTAACATCTTCCTTGTGAGTAGTCTTAAACTAAAACTGCTTTAAATCATAGCCTTTCAATTACTATGATGGGTTTTTAATTTTGTTGCAGCGCATCTAGTATAATTAATAAATAATGTGCTTGTTTTGGATTAAACGTCAGCACATGCAGAGCTTCAAAACCAGCAGCTAACAGCAACAAAGTCTTTAACTTGAAGGTGTTCATGCTCCTCTGCATGGAAATGTAAGAAATAAAAATGCAAACATGAACCTACACAAGACAAATGCAATTAAT
Source organism: Calypte anna (assembly GCF_003957555.1). Classification (NCBI taxonomy): domain Eukaryota; kingdom Metazoa; phylum Chordata; class Aves; order Apodiformes; family Trochilidae; genus Calypte; species Calypte anna. Next base: position 27,374,443 of record NC_044245.1, on the reverse strand, counting down.
GAAATATGGTAATATATTACAAAAAATTTCCAGAGGATTCAGAAAAGACTGTCTAGAACACACTTTCTGGGTGTACTAAAGTAGACCAGTTGCTACAGTAAACAATTCAGTTCTTTATACAGTACGAATTACTTTCCTGAATTTGATAAATTCCTTTGTGGCTCCAGAATTACAGATATTGAATCTGTTTTAAAGATTTTTTTTTTTTGGTTCTAGTATGATTTGATGACTCAAGGTTATGCCAAACATTACAGCTGATTTTACTCAAGAGTTTTTTCACTTTAGTAAGTAAGTAAGACACTGCATATGTGGTGTTCTTTCTCCCTTCCTACTCCTCACCTTTTCCTTTCAGGCCTGCCTTGATACAGTGACTGCACATGCAGAATATTACACTTGCCTGAAACACAAGACTTAGTATAATGGGAAAAATAAATATTTTCACATTTACCTTATTCCTGAGTAAACATCCGCATTAAAAATAAATGCTACATATTACGTGCTTAGTGATTTGCTTCGCAGCTTTATGTGTTTTGAATACAACCAGCATTCAGATCTACGTTTTCAAAAAATTTTATTCTATGTTCATTCAAATACATGACCTTAGTCTATTTTACATCCTCTGTAACACTGAAGTAATATTTTTGCCTCAGCTGCTGCACATCAAACAAAATGGAAACTCCTAACATAACTTACAGTAAAGTATAAAAATTCAATACCCAACACTATAAAAAAATATGTATTGCTATATGTTTAGTCTAAATTTTGCAATGAGGAAATCTAATGCTTTTCCATAGGCTTCTTTAACCTGGTCAAATATAAACATAAAAATCCCCAAACATAAACTAATTTTACCTCTGCTTTTCTCAAGTCTAGTATGGAGATAACAATTTTATCTAATGCACTGTATTTCTAAATACTACTTAAGCATGTCTTTAAAGCCAAGAACTGAAGCTACAGTTTGTTTTGTTTTTTTTTTTAGCTTTGTTTGGTTTTGTCTGCTTTTTAATAGCACCAGTTAAGAATTTTATTACTTCTTGAGATGGGGCCACCTATTTAGAAGTGAAGTAATTTGTAAGTCTTCCTCTGGAAGATTTCAAACTAGATTATCTCATTGATTCTTCTATAAAAAACATATTTTAAAATAAAATAGAGAGTTCACCTTATTTTTTTGTGTGGGTACAAACACTTACTTTGGAGCAAGATGAAAGGCAAGCTTTGTCTATTGCATATTGTGCCACATGAAATCTAGTTCCTTATCTATGCTTTAACTAAATGTGGATACATTCTAAAGAAGGAAGCTATTAGGGAGTTATGTTTTAAAGTTTCGCACTAGTGAGTTTCAGTCTCACACACATTAAAAAAAAGATACTTATAAACCAAGCAATTCCTTTTCAAGATCTATCATTCTAAGACTGTGATAAAGCACTCAGGAAAACTTCTAAATGTCTAAACTAGACACAACTTTTAAAGATTCACAAAAGAGAACAAAACCAAAAAGAGCATCACTACATAAATATTTTATAAACAAAGCAGGAGAGATCAACTCTAAAAACAAATAAATCCTTTAAAATGATTTTCAGTGTATCGTAGAAAATTTAACTTTTATATCAAGACTTAGAAACTTGTATTTCAAATTGAGTCTTCATTTTCAAGTAAGCATTTTCAATATTTTACTACTCCTTAAGACTGAGGATAAAATATGGTAAGAGGCACCCTCTGGTTTCACAATACTTCAACTTTTAGCGAAGATTTTAAGTCCTTCCACTGAATTCTTATCTCTTATCTTAACCTAAACTTTTGGTTCTAGTGCATACTGCTGTAGTGAAATTCTCTTTATATATAATTTGACATCAATGATTAAAAAAGCACTGCCTTAGCATGTCTATACATATGGAAACTATTAACACATATAAAAGTAGGGAACATGTCAATATGTTTTAGAGAAAAGCCAGTAATTAAAGATACCCTAATTTTAATCCCTTTTTTGATACAAAACTATAAGCACTAAGGCAAACCTCAGCCAATTCCCAAACCACTGTTATTTATCAGAATGAAATGTATGCTTCAAGGAAGAATTTTAAATCCTTTCAGGGGAAATTATTTGAAGATTCTAAACCATATGAACAACAGGTTAAGCAAAGACACTTCACATATAACAAATAATCCCTCAGCAATCCTGTGCTACACACCAGTACCTAAAATGGAGATTAAAAAAAAAATCTCCACTAGTCAAGCAGTTCATCTTCCTCTAATCCTTACTCAGCAACCTCAACGTGAGAGACCCACATAAATTTTAGAAAAAACCTATGTTTTTTAAAAGTAGACTGTTCAAAACTAGTCCTGTTTGAGGAAAGACACAGCAGGAAGAGCTAGAAGCCCTAGGAAAATTAGTCTTTCTGTCTACAGCTTCAGCAGATGCCTATTTCCATTCAGTGATCGGATTTCAGATTGTTTAACATACCCACAAACCTCCCTCTTAGTTGCAGATGGGTGGGAAAGGGTGAAAATAAAATCCAGTCAACACAAAACATTTGTTGAGTAAAGAGCAAAGATGATGTGATAGTTTTTGCTTTTGTAATAGTGCCAAACAACATGGATATTGAAAAAATATTTTTTTCTCCTCCAAAACATCTGCTGCTTACTAATTTGCATTTAAAATCACATTCCATTTCTCCTGCCACAAGAGCATTGCACAGTGGTGCAGGCAGGAGAAAGAAGTACTGCAAGCATAAGGTCACTTCTCTTGGTGACAATGTAAGAGAAAAAAAATATTCTGAAAGCTTTCTCTGACATAGCAACACACAGAGGATTACATCTCTACGTAGCTCTGGCTGCATAGCAGAAAGCCTACATCATTACAGTCCCTTCGTTTACTCTCATAAAAAAAATAATAAATCTTTAAGAACCAAAAATATAATACTAAAATATTCCAATTTACTAAATGCTATACCATCATTTAGTTTAGGTTTTGTTTTTTTAAAGGCTCCACAGTAGTGGTAAACTGACTTGGATAAAGTTGCAGCTATTTATAGGAATTTTCTGAAGAAAAAAGTAAATTCATAATATGTTTTAAACACTAATATGGAAACTAAGGCATAAGATTTAAGTTAAGACTTATTCCCGACGATTATGAAGAATTAGAACATAAGAACCTGCTTTCCTCCTCTTCTGCAGGACTGCTATTCTGTTTCCAAGCCTAATTATGAAGATGGTTTATGAGATAATTTCTTGGGTTTTCATACAGTATGCTTATTTTTGGACCATCTAAATTACTTCTAAAATCTTTTCACCTACAAGACATACCACTTATTTTCTACCACAGTCTCTAACTGCAACTCCAACATTCAGCTCTTCAAGGCATTTTCTCACCTTACCCCTTACGTCTTCACATGTGGCATTTTAACACTTCTAGAAAAAAGCTGAAGAAAACTAATTCACTGCCTTTTTCACAGTAAAGCTTGTTCCCAGGACTTCTTCTCATCTGATGCCCCTGCATCAGCAATCACTGCAACATCCCACCTCTGTTTCACTGCCTGGTACTGAGCAGGATCTAGGAGTGCCTACCACTAGTAGTAGTTTGTCTACATATGAGGGTCACACAGTTACTGATGAGCAGGTACAGGCACCCTGTTTTCCAGTTTGGAAATAAAAAGACAACCTGGCACATAACCCTTGAAATTGTATCAACTTCTGCTGTAAATCATAAACTGGAATTGATACTAAAATCACCAGAGTACAAGACCTTTGTAGGTGGGACACACCCTTTCCCTAATCCCATGCACTGTTTGCATATGTTATAGATTCTGACTGTTCTTGTAATTCTAATTCCTTGAAATAAATTCAAATCAGTATTTTGGAATAATCTTTCCAGTTAAAAACAAAAATTATATCTGAGCTAAAGAGAAGATCCTGTCCAGAAAAACCCTCTTGAAGCATATGGGACCTAGCTACAACATTATTTTTTATCTGAACTTATGATGAGATCATTCTAATGAAAGCTCAGCAGATTCAATTAAAACCCACTTTCTGATGTAAACTCCATTATTCTTCTTTGAAGAACTCTGATCAGATTTTAGAGCCTCACAAAGAGGCCACAATGCCAGCTATCAAGTCAAAATCAGCTGTTGTTGTGGTCAACAGCAGCTATTCAGTGGCAACTATTCTACACTTTAATTAGATTTCTGTACCTATTAAAATACCACTCAACAGCTTATATTGTTTTCCCTTCTGTTTCAGAGAAGAAACATGATTATCAAACCCTTTCATGATCTGCATTTATAAATATTTTTAGAACCATAAATTCCTCATCATCCGCATTTTAGCTCATAAAATTGTTAATTATGCTAATTAAATTACTTTTAGGATGCTCCTTTAGCTTTAGTATCATTAAATTGCTGGTTTATTTATCTTTCTGACCTGCTCTAAACCACTGACAATTCACCCTGACATGAGAAAATACATTCTCTTGTTAGAAAAACAGATTATGTTGGTTATTTACCTCTTAATCCACAGTGTAAATAGGTTTGTCAGTTCAATAAGTGTATCAAGTAAAAATTTCTGATATAACCTCTCCTCTAAGTAAGTTTTTGTTGGTCTTTTTAAAAAGCACATTTTGTTATAATCGTTATGATAACGTGATGAAGATGGAACTTCTTCATAAAGTTCCTCATAATTCCTCATAAGGTCAAAGCATCAAACCTACCTGACAAGATTTTCATTGTCTCCAGTCCCTTTGCAGGTAGCACATTCAGTCCTTAGATCCTCTGACTTGGGCTTCTTTTGTAGAACAGACTGTCGCTGCCTTCTTTCTCTGGGAATCCGTTCCTGTTGTAGTAGAAGGCAAAAGAAAGGAATAGGGGAGAAAGGAAGGAAGGAAAGCAAATATTTTCAATTATAGCACGGAAAGTAATACTTCAGCCCCAGTTTAATTTTTTTAAGAAACTGTTAAAAAACAAAAAACCCCAAAAAACACTATATTCCAACCTCAGGTTTTTCTTCTTCAGGCACAAAGCTTCGTTTTCGTCCTCTAGTTCTCTAGAAGAAAATACATTTAAAATTCAGTATTAGGTAGCAAAACATTTCTACTATTTCTCTATTATTCATCAAAAAACTCCAAAATGTACCTAAAATATGAACTACAGAAGCACTGCAAGACATCACCATAACTGGTGTTAGAACAACTTCTTCGGAAGGCAGCTTCAGATTCTGAATATAAACCTACAGAGCTAGCAAAAAGTAAACATGAACATGCTTTTTCACCTGAGCATGTGAAGTATTACTCTAAAACAGACTGATGCCAGAATTACACCTCTCTTAGACTTTCCACAAACCTCTCAGTACTAAAATGCATAACTTGAAAATTTATATGACCAGTATACTATTATAGTATAGGCAAGAGTTACTTCTGTAGTACTAATAGAGAAAGCAAAACACCAGTCTATTTTGTACCTCTTTAGAGTAATTACCACTGAGATTCTCTTTCCCATTGCTCTAAAGGCACTTTCTAAAAAATTGTTAAACTGTATCAATTTAATATATATCACTATGTACTACATATTTATTAATACAGTCATAACTGAGGTATTCTTCCTCCCACAAGCCACACAAGAGATACATAAGTTTCCAGATCTGTAATAATCAATTTATTACAGGTAAATGAATTTATCAACATAGTATTAGGAATATATTAATATAACGGGCTACATGTCAATCACATGTTGCACAAACTAAAGTCAATGGAAATTAAAACTACATCAAAAAAAGTTCGATCAGACATCAGCACATTAACTGCCAATTTTAGTCCTTCCAATCTCTGAAAGCTTACAGCCTTGGCAATTTTAAGCCATGAAGTCCCTATTGAATGCTGTGTCTTGAAAAATGATCTATAACTTCAAAATACAGATAAGAATTAAATTAATTTTTACCCTAAGTGAAAAAGATGACAAGTTAAAACCAGAATTTGATTAAGTGATCAATCTTACCTTACCTTCAGCAAAATGGAGGTATTTTTAATTTATAAACAAATATTTATTAATAATTTAGACACCTTTGTCAGGAAAATGTTGATTTTCATCTGTCTGCTATCTAATGTGTGATGCATTAAACAAGGAATGTCACACACTAAATTATACTCACATTATATTTCATTAGATTCCTAAACCTTCAAACATATTTGAATCTGTTTGTCAACTACTAGAGAACCAACAGATCAACGCCTTTGACATACACATTCGTAGCATGTATTACATGCTTTTAAACTAACAGGATTTCACATTAACGTTTTTCCAACTTGATTTCCACACACAAACATACATGCAAAGCTCATTTCTGCCCAGAATCATTATACTATTACCAGTATTTGTAATAGAAAATAACACCAAATTCACAACTGAAAATTCAATATTCTGTGATTTTGAACGATAGTCTTCTGGCACTCAGGCATTTTTAATTTTACATGTTTTCCCAAAATTACTTTGCAGGTTCACAGAAAATAATCAGATAAACCTAGATTACCAGTATTTTTCATTGCCATTTACCTAAAACACCATACTTGCATTTTAAAACACTTTGAATTATTTCTGTCATTAGTGAGCTCAGAATCAGGACAACGGGGATTATAAACACCCAACACTAGGGCTGCATGTACTTGCCATAACAATTTCAAATTTAAGATTTCTTGCAAAAGCAAATCTTAAAGGAACAGTGTTATTATATATGTTCACTGGTAAATACTACGACTGAGATACACGTGTTCATATTCAGAAGTGTAGAAACAGGATTATTAATCCAGTATAAGATGCATAGAAAGACAATGATTTTTTTTAATAGAAGCACCTGTCAATATAATACTATAGAAAGACCTTCAATTTAGTGGAATATGCTCTAAAAAAAAAAAGTGGATATGCTCTAAAATATCTGCCACTTGGAATGGACAGCTCAGTCTTTATCACAACACAGCTATAGCTGAATTAGATGCAATTCATACATGGCAATTGCTACAAGATGACATTTTAGTACAGGAATGATAGTTTTTAAAAAATGTACTGAACAATGGAATGTGGTTCAAAATATGCAACTATATAATTTTTCTATATATAGGAGTAAAATCTTTCTGTAAAAAAATAATCCAAATGTTGACATTTAATGACACCTGATTGGCAAGTCTTTGGTTGTGCTTCATCCGAAATTCTATACTTGTACAATTCTGAAATTCATGCAGAAGTGCTCTGAAGTAAGAGATGAAGGTGCCACTGTGCTCAGACACCTTTCTGCTATTAACAGGAAGATTCCAGCCACTGAGCTTTACATCCAGCATCAAAGCAATAACCATGCAGGCACTTACATTCTCATTATTACACAGGCAACTTAAGATTTCTGTTGGCAAATAATGTATGTCTATAGCTATGAGCTGATCCTATATAACCTCAACTACCCCAGAAAATCAATCTCATGCCATGTTTGTAATCATAAAAAACCAACATCAGCCTGGAGTATCATTTTAAATACTTTCACAATTAGGGCCCTTTAATAATTCAATAATAAGCAATAATTCAATTCAATTCAATAAGCAAATAAATAGAACATCTCTTCCTCTACTACATTCAAACCATGCATCTCGCCATATCCCCAAATTCTTCCTATGTTCCTTAACTTTTGTGAGGACACATTAGTGCAGGTTCCAAACTACACCTTTACACTTGACAACAAGAGACCTAATGCAAAGGGTAACAAGTTCACAACTGAAACCTCTTCCATTCTCAGCACTCATCTTTCCCATCCAGTTGCTCTAAAAAATACTCAGCTCAGTAAACTGGGGGATACGTACCTCTTTATCAGGTCTTGAAATAATGGGTCAACAGGTTACTAGAGGCAATGCTACCAAAATGGTAGGCAGAGGTGTAACTGATTCACATTAGAAAATAGATTTTTTTTTAAATAAAGAAACACTCGAAAAATCTAGCAGGTGTGTCACAAAGAACATACATTGCATTAAAGAGAAATAAAAGAGAAAATTAAAGTGTCTTATTTCATTACCGGTACATCCCACAATAATATCAAGAAAGATCAATAAAACAAAATTAAGCAGACCGAGACAGATCAATGAATTAAAACTAAAATTAAGTATTTTAAAACAAGACCAAAAAAACCTCCAAACTATGAAATAGTTAAAAATATTAAAAAATTAAAAGATTAAATTCTCCCTTTGAATTATTTTCAGTGTAACATTTTGAGGTAAAAAAAAAACCAGCCTCTATACATCAATGAACCAAATTCTAATGAAACTCTTTAAAATCCTGTAAAATGATGTTGATGTTCCTCAGGTAAAGAGACTGAGCCATTTGATTCAATGAAATCATTGAGATGAAAGCAAGTCATCTTTTCCAAGAATATCTTACTAAGGGTTAGCCTTCACAGAAATCTTAATGCCCTTCTTCAGAAATGAGTAATGTCCTGGGTAAATGAAACCCAAAGATTAACAGCATCCCTTTTGATTTTTTACTTCAAAGCTTATAATCTGTGGCAGCTGGAGAAACATCCCTCAGCATTAAAGCTTACACGGCTCCTCTGAGTTATTTTGTTAACTTTGACTCTGCATTGAAAATTTGGGAAAAAAAACCCAAAAACCTTGCCTCTTGCCTCTCCAACATTTAAAAAATTTACACAAAACATCAAAAGACAATCTACAGAGGAAAAGTGTTGGACATGACATGCAAACAGCTATCAAAACTGAAAAGGAGAAGAAATAGACTTTTATGGGGTTTTTTTCCATCTCTATTTTTCTAGAAAGAGAATTTTTTTGCACCCTTGGGCAATTTCAAGTGTAATGATCTATACTGACAATTATTAAAATATCCCATGAAATACACAGTATTTTATAATATATATAACATCTAAAGTAAACAACAAAGAAAAGTTAAGAAGGAACGTTGGAGAATGCCTTCAAAATAAGAAAAAAGGAAGGAATTAGAACTAGCCAAGTTCTAATTTCCATACATTTCCACAGGCAAGGAAAAGATAAATAAAAAATGGATTTCTTTCAGCCATCATGTTTTGTGTCACAAAAGTATCCATCCATCTACTGTGATGATGTGGAAACCTGCATATCAGCTTAGGGAACTAAAAGAATCAAGACATAAATGTCAGAAAATTAGAAAACTGACATAAGAAATTAATAATGAATGATGAAGCAATGAATGCCACAAAATTTGAATCAAATCCATCAACGATTTAGGGTGATGTTTTTAGAAGATATATGAACAAGGAATCTGTAGAGGTGTGCAGATATTCCAGACTATGGAAGGACTCAAGACACTTAAAAAACCCCCAAAACCTCACAGTTTATTAAAAAAAAAAAACAAACAAAAAAACCTATGGAATGAAAAATGTTGAGGGAAAAATGTGATCAACAACAGGATCAAATTGTCAACCCCAAAGTGGGAGAAGAAGAAGAAAGACTGAATGGGAGTCTCCATTTTGGACTTGGAAAAGAAGGTTGGTCGTAAGCAGATCAGTAACAACTGGACAACAATATAAAACACATATAAAATGAAAAAGATAATGCATTGATTGCAATATTTTGAATATTCAAAGAAAAATAAACTCAATATATGAGACAAATGAAAGACATCTGTAAGGCACAAACAGGAGTCCGTTCCCAATAATCACAATTACATGCTTTTAGTTAAATATTGACCACAGAAGATCCTGTCACCTACTTTATTTCTTCTCCTGTGCAAGAAGATAGACAGAAGTTATTGATATTACAAAGAAATAGAAAATAATAATACTACTGAAAGCATCTGTGGTCAGTGGCAATGGTTCAAGCCCACTCCATATAAAGTGAACTAGCATGGTTCTGGATTGGATTTGATCTGTTCAGTCACTTCTTCAGAAAACCTATGCTGATTTCTGCATGGCAATTTCAAGAAGTTGTTTGAGAAAGAAACTCTAAACCCAAGAGGGGTTAACAGAACTTAACAGAACTTAAGACATTGCCAGCCATTTGAAAAAGCCATAATAAGTCTGCTATTTCAAACATCACAATAGAACACATTGCTCCCAGCTTCTCATATGCTTAGTGTTACCTGGTTAGAATTTCTTTCAATTTGCTGCCTTTGTGTGTGTGTGTGCAAACAAGAGGCCCTGCTTATGCTGTTGTACCTGTGTAAATTCAGGGGTATCACTACGTTAGTGTGTACTGCTGCTAACAGACAGGGAAGATAATGATGCTGGTGCTTTGATACCTCCTGTATGCCATGGAAACAATGCTGTCATAGACCTAAGGCTCTTTTTTGCACTGACTTTCTAGTGCTATTAATGAAGAAGGCATCATGAACAAACTGTTACTCTTCCTTGTAAGGGTGAGCCCAGGAAATTCAGTCAGCACTCCGAGCGCTCCTGGAGTTGGAGGTACATAGTATCTTTAAGGTATGCCTTGTCACTTGAGAGTTTCATAAAAATAACTTAAAACTATTCATAGACTTAACATTGAAGAAATTATTAAATTACCAGAGACACACCTGACTTAGAACTAATGGCACTTAAGAAAATTTCTTTATTGTGTAAAAAGTCTGTAGATGCTATTTTGTGTTGTAATTCAGAGAGGGCCAAATACGAGTAACTTAAGATGCTTGGATTCTTATCGATCTGTAGATCTCATATTTCTTCTCTGAAATAGGACATATTGATTTTTTATTTCCCTACTGACCTGTGGCTACAGTAACTGCCCTAGAAAGACACATAGCTATATGAAACACAGTGAAGAGGACCAGTATAAGATGAGGACCATGTTTTAATTCTGTTTCCTACCTACTTTCTTCAGGCATTTTCATTTTTATGGTATAGGTGACACCTTATAGTTGGCACATTAATATTAATTATATAATTCCATAGTGTTACATTTTATCAAACTATGGTTCACTGACACATATCACACATATCCAAAACTTTCTAATCCTAACCCTCTCTTTTATGTAGCCTTTACTACATACTTGTTAATGAGAATCTAAAGACAAGAGAATAAAACAATAAGCATCAGAATGCTATGGAATAATTTCAAACAAAAATGTCATTGGCAAGGAGTAATTTCATTACTACATAACAGAAGACAACTCAGATATGAAACATAAGCTGAGCAATATACTCTCAGAAAACAGAAATGGGAAAACTTCCACTTCTACTATAACAAGTAACCTAATGGAATCACTGTGCATCAAAAGCATCGCAGGATTCCAAAAGACTAAGAAAAAAACCACATAGATTGAAAATGAAAATATAATGTGATCTCTCTCCTGTGAAATACAGATCATGACAACTTTGCCTAGATAGCAATTTTTAATCCATGATACAACCTAATCCTTATTAAGAGTTCAATTTAATAAATAATCTTTCCCAATTAAAAAGTTACAATCAAGTAAGAAAAAAAATTCTTTGAAGAGAAAAATCTCTTTGACTTCCCTTACTTTGTTAAAAGGCAGAAAAGATATTCTATTCATGGCAGCACATAAGCATAAAAGTATTTTAAATACAGGTAAGGACAGCCATATAGACACCAGGTGGCACACTCGCTCAATAGAGATCAAAGTGAATACCTTAAATAGCACATGGCATTACTATTCAAACTGTATCTATGAAATAATTACTGCACTTTCCAAAAATCTGGAAGTAATAAAACAGGTACTGTCATACAAAAAGAAACAGTAATAAATAAAAATGATTATAATCAGAAACAAATGAATCATGAAGCTTAATTACACAGAATTACAATTTTTCCCCCCTTCTTTTTTCATCTCGAATTTTTGAGAACTTTTATTTTCTAGAAAAGCAAAAAATTTGCAACATCCCCATTGCCAACCTACTGAATCTGGCAAATGACTTGAAACTACTGTTTCTATGACTTAAAAACTGTAGTGGAATTTGAGAGCTAGCAGGACTGCCTTCTATCTTTCTTTCTATCTTTAGTTTTAATATTAATTTTCTCCAAAGCACACATTTGGAGAACTGAAACAGAAGCAGGAGGGCAAAAAAGCCAGAAAAAAGTAATTCTGCACATGTTGCTAAAACAAGTGATATTTTTCTGGAAAACTGAACTTAAATGCACTTATTTGCAGAAATTATAGATACACTAGTTACTTTTACTCATAGAGTTATAAATATTAACATGACTGGGATACTGTCTGGAATATGTCCATCTCTTCATGCTTTTGGTACATCAAAATGTAGTGAAATTTCACCTGTGGTGCTTTTTTACCCTTCCTTTTTTAAAACAGCAAATCAACAAACCAAAGCACTTGCCAAACCCCCAGCAAAAAAGATAAAATTCAAAACTGATACACTCCATTCACTTTCAAGCACTGTGTAAGACCTGCACTTATTTATTTTACTTCCCTCCTTTCTAAATTTAACTTCAAGCCAAAAGAAAGAATCCTGTACTACTGCATATCCATGCATTTGGCAAAATGATGTGATACAGTTTTTGTTTGTATTGACACATGATGAGACTAAGTTGAGTTTGTACATTCAGTGATGAAGAAAAAAAAAATAAATTTTATGATGCTCTTCATACTGAAAAACTTCACTTTTAGAAGCTGAGTAACTCCTGATTATTTAATGTTCAACAACAGCAATTTCTTTGAAGTTGAATATGCCAAAACCAAAAACTGTTAGACAGTTGCTATAAAAGGTCTTCCTGGTACTTAATTTTTTTTTAATTATTTTGGGGATTTTCTATGTAGCACTGATACACTCGAATTGAATTGACATTCTGTTTTCCTCCTTTAGCCATTTTTTATTCAAAACTTTCATCTATAACATCACATGATTAAGTTATATAATTAGATGTTTGAAAACAATTTTGGTGGAAATGCTTCAGTTAAATGCAACTTAACAATCCTGTTTATCTTTTAATATACTTGGTAAGCACTAAAACCCCTGAAAAAACAGTGCTCTGCTATCTTTTGTTATTTGAAAAAAAGAAATAATAATTTTAAACAGGAGCATTTAATTAAAAAAAAAAAAGAACCAGTCTAGACAATAACTCCCTGTGCTAAAAAAAGTTTGTAGATGCTATCAGTATTTTTTTAAATACTATTTTTTAAAACTACTCAACTTCAGACTGTCACCCATCAGGCACAGATTTTTCTTCCATGCTCCAAAGAACAAAGAGCGCAGTCTTGGCTAATAATTCTTTCCTCTTAACACAGACTTTTTAAGGATAAAGAGAAAAATCAGTCTGTTCATTTTTATTTTATATATTGTAATCATGGGAAAAAGATATCAGATTTTCAGGCTTTAGATAACAAAAATAAGTTTGGTATCAGAAGATCAGAAAGTTTAATTTAATTACCTCGAACGATTTAGTTCCCAAAATGCCTTAACATAAAGCCTTTCTCACCTTTATAACACAAGTACCTCCTTTTCAATAAAAAGGAACCAAAAATGGAACTTACACACATACAAAAAAACCCCATACCACCTTCATTAAGACTTCATTGTCAGAGGATAGAATACTCAAGATAAACATGATTTAATTTCAAAGTATTTGCCAAATTACATTAGAAATCATCCACTACTACCTCTTACAGCAGACAGCTAACCAAAGCTGCACAATACCACTGTAGAAGATGTACATGTATGTGACATGTCTGAAAGAAATTTCATTACACTTCCAGACAACAGCCTGTACTATGGGGAAAACATACTTCATGTAATTCTGAAGTAAAGAAATTCAATGAAATACAATTAAGAGAAATTTAAGGGAGAGAAGAACACTTTGCAAAAATAGGACACCCCAGACTAACTATTATTCTAGCAATGACACCTCAAATCAACAATCACCTGAGTTTCCTCTTTTGCTCAAGGGCAGCAAAATTGTGGATTTGTTAAAAGCTCTGATTTGTAAATACTGTGAAAACAAACAAACAGTTGAGTAGATGAAAATCATTACTCTCTCAACCTACTCTTAAGTTGAGATACCTTACCTGTATCTCTTAAAAGACTTTTTCCAAATTAACAAACTATTGTAGACTTCTAATCTGTTCAATATAAATATCCAATATGAAAAAAAAACCCTGTTCTGATAAGCAAATGTTTAACATCTTCAGATTTTAAATAAAAAAAATGTTCACAGACATCTGGTTTACACAGATTGGCAGTTGACTTTTATTAGCTAATCATTAGTTATTAACTTCTCTGAAAGTAACCATCAGTAGAAATAATGACTTCTGAAGCTTATATAAGTATGAAATTTGAATTATAAATACTAGAGGTTTTAAATATGCTATCTTAAATTATGCACTGAAATTGAGAGAGTTTCTTAAAAGATTACTACATATGGTCAGTATAAGAACAAACAATGGAATAAATTATGCCCGCGACTACAACCCTTACACACCAGATTAAATTATAAAACTCATGTCTCCCTACATTCATCACAGTAGAATTCTGCTATGTGTAAATTTACCCTTGTTCATCTAGGCCATTCTACCTGGACTTTTTTAGAAAGTGTAGAAATCAGAAATGTCTTCTAGTAAACTTTACATTTTAATGTACAATGTGATAAGTGCCGTCTCCATAACAATGCAGACCGGACTCCCTGTCAGACAGTGCTGGCTGGAGTCTGTCCTCCAATACTCTTTGAAATTGCTGCTATTCCTACTTATAAATATCCTCCAAAGTATATGGAAACTGATAGATAAAAATATTGGACAGCACTCAGAGGGTTGTTTTAAAAATCTCATATGGCATTAGCATGCAAAATACTGCCCTGACCCACAGTCAACATAGTGAGTGTAAAAAGGGAGAAACACTGTCCTTACTGTGGATAATCTGCTTCAGTTTTACTTCTCTCATACTTCCAAATTCTAGAAGGAAACTGGGTCTCTGATACCACACAGAAACTGTGAACACCAGTGTACTTCAATTGCCACAATGTCTCTGACCAGCACTGTTCTGATGTAAGATTAGATTGAATTAAGATTTGAACAATGATGTTCCTAGAAGAAAACCTGAGTTTTGATTAAAATGTTTTACCTTCCTCTCAGTAAGTTCAAAATTATTATTTCTCAACCAGTGATCAGTTATGAGCCAAGATTTTTGCACAAAGCAGACTGAAGGTATGAAGAAAAGGCATCTCATTCAAAATAATGGAAGAGCATCACACCCAATTCTCAGACTCTGCTTGGAGTATCCTGACACAGATGTAAGGCTAAGTACACTTAAGAGACTTCAGAAAAACTTGAAAAGATCTTTTAAGTTAAGAGGATAAATAGTACAGGTTGTCAAAACTAAAACTAGATGTCATTATTTCTTGCAATAATGAAAAACAAAAGGAGTTTGAAGTCGAAAAACCCTACCACTATTTTCTTCAAAAAGCAATTTTTCCCTGGAAAAGAAAATCTACAAAATGAATTAATTCAGTTGCTCTGAAAGATAACACAAAGAAATAAAAAATTTAAAAAGGATTCAGGTACACATCCTTAATTGAATGAGAAACAATGGTAAAATTATGAATACTTCTAAAACGTTTGTTTTTACTGATCAGAGTACACCCCAAGCAGACAGAAAATATACTTAAAAGGACCTACAAAAAAGGAAAATGACAATTTTTCATGAGAGAGGATATTCTTTATCACCTCTGAAATCAATGTTAGCAAATAAGACTGCAGAACAAACTGACTTTAAAAAATTTAATTCTGAAAGTACGAATTAACTTGACTTTTTTTCATGCAATTAGATCTAGGCTTAGTTAATCATACACATTTGTATAAAATGTCTTAGAGATACCAGGTACTACTGTCATCAGTAACATCTAATGGGACTTTATAAAAATTCAACAGGGCTTACCCACAATTTCTGTCAACAAAGTAATGAAGATTTAACTGTGATAAACTACTACAATGAAATCTAAACATAGAAGATGCATTCTGTTGTCCCAGGTATGTGAAAAAACAACAACTTCTCTCAATTATACCAATTCAAGATAAATTTATGCAAAACAAGTAGAAATTCCCTTAAGAACAAAAAATACACAATTCAACAGTCTTATAATTGCACTTGTTGATTATAACTGTAAGCAAGGCTGATTACACTCTCTTAGCTAAGCAAGCTTGCCAACTCTTTTGAAAAGAAAACTAGATTGAATAAAACATGGCCAGAGATACAGTGTACACTGAGAGGGCTGTAAGTTTATTTTAAATTGTTAATTTTTCTTCTTTATTTTATACTATTTAAAAGTATTTAAGCAGTGACTACATAAAGGACAGAACAAATATCTGGTCATCACTGAAATTCACCATACAGACGTTCTCTGTTTAGTCAGAGCCAATCCTATATGAGAAGCTGTTCAAGGTCAGGTTTTTTTCCTCTCAAATATACAAACAGGCCCAGAGCTAACAAATGTGTTTTCTCCCCAAAAAGAAAAAACCCAACATAATGAAGGAAACAACAAAAACTAACACTAGCTTTCCCAGCTTCACAGCAAAAGTGATCCGATAGCACCAGTAAGTATCTATTGAAGTCTTCAGAGTCTGTTATCTTCATTTTGCTATATAGATTGAGTGCACCAAGATCATGAAAGTTTTCAAATGAAGGAAATCATCCTAGCTCAAAGAAAATGAATCCAGCAGGTGTCAAGGGTTTAAACCTTCTCTTCTACAGTTAAGACAGTAGGAAGCAAAAACAAAACCAAAAATACCCAACAACCTGTCAGCTATGGCAAAGAGAGGACTTTGAAAGAGAAGTCCTGCTCAGAGGACAGCAAAGATGTTATCTTGCACATCTGTATTTTGTAGAAAAGCAGGGAACTAGAGAGGAACTGAAATATAGCCTATAAATTCAAGCAATGGAACAGTTCATCTTAGACTGGTAGCAGTAATTTATCCACAGTGCAATGCTGTATTGTGCCAACATACAAGTCCACTCAAAGTAAATTCAATCTCTCTATTACATACCACAATGTGTGCAAATATACTCTCTAGCACGTGAGGTGCCAAATCACTACCATAGCACATCAAGAGTGTCACAGCATGATGGGGTCACTTCAGAGCTATCAGGCATCTGTCTCTCCATTTAGAACACATTTATATCGTTAGGTCAGGAAAAATTTGCTTAATCCTATCAGTGTATGCTCAGATGAGTGAAGTATGGTAGCTGCTGGTACAAGCACAAAAAAGTCTGGAAAATTCTGTGAGGAAAATAAAGTTGTGTTGCATGACAGATGAAGTAGGCCTCACCCTAACATGAAGGACCATAAGGATTTCCTAATATTAAGAATTATATTGGAAGATAAACCATGGGCTAAATGATTTCTACTCATAAAAGGGTAATGCGAATACAATTCAATCCCTAAACTGGACCAAAAAGTCCCTTGGTATTTTTATATACATTTTTATAGGCAATGTGGCATATCACACATAAAAAAACTTTTATGAGCAAGAAGAAGAGCAAAATTTTAAGAACCAAGACACCAGAAAACAGGAGTATGTTTTTAAATAAAAACGTCCTACTTTTAAATGGAAAAGATTCTAAATATTTCATCAGCATAGAAAGCAGGAGCTTTTGCTTCTCTTCTCTAAAAATTATTCTCAAAAAAAGTCTCAGAAAACACAGAATTACTAGAAAGCTAAAAAAACCTGACATCACAGGTTAGTCACAAAACATGGAGTTAGTTTGTTGCCTGTACATAAGGAAATGACTAATTAATTTGAAGTTTTAACTGGCAGTTTTATGTATTTAAAATTAAGGTGAAGAACAGCTGCAAAATGCTAAGCCTATGTGCAAACTGAATTTCCCCTCTTCCTGCAATTAATGGAAAACTTTGTGATCCAAGTAAAAGGAAAATCTTGTACAGCTCTCCAGTTTAGTACCGTGTTTCCCAGCTTTTTACTGTAGCAAAACTATTTAACACAAGTATTAAAGTATTAAACAGAAGAAAGGGAATTTATAACAAAAACAGACCATTGACCAAACCAAACTACTGCAATTCAAAATGTTCAAAACACAAGTAATGTTCAACAAAATTATTACAAATACGAGCTGCATAACAACAAATCAATCACAATTTACCGTGTTTCTGATTGGAATTTTCTTCGGTTCTGGTGGCATATCCTGAGGAACAAATTTCACTGGTTCCTTAATCTGCCTCCTTGATCGTTTGGTCCCATCTGGCAAGGTTTCCATGGCGATATCGGCCTCCATGTCACTGCTACCTGCCTGGTCACACTCTGAGCATTGCCTGCAAAGGGGAAGATTTTCTATTTAAAACTGCAGTAACAAAAGCAGAAAGAGAAATATATTGAAGTGTTTGGGTTTAAAATACATTCAAAACTCAAGAAACCAAAAGGACACCTAAAGAACTCCCTCAAACATACCATATTTTGAGCAGCTAACCAAAAAATAAACAGGGCTTTCTTATTGCTGTTTTTCTTCTGACATCATTTGAACTTTGAAAACAAAGATTTTGAAAGTGAGATTTAAACCTTCAAGAAGGATGCTCCCTATTTCACCATCTGCATTCTTCCATATCCCCATTTTTAATGGTGCCCACTGATCTGTAATCTGTTCATTATTGTACTGCTTTTACACTTTAATCATTACAATGGCACACTGCTGAATTCAATCTGATCAAAGTGCTTTAGAAACAGGGTTTTGGAAGAAATGTCTGTTATAAAAATCAATTTTAATATGAATTTCCTGAGGGAGTGGGTTTTAAATACAGGAAAAAAAAGGTAGGAAATGATGATAAAGAACTTGGAAACATATATTTACAAACTTTAAAAATCGAGTTGAAATACCTTGAGTTTTTTAAAAAGTAAAAAAAAAAAAAAAATCACAATCAGAACTTCAAAAGTCAACGGATGCTCAAGTAATCCTACTAGCAAGCTCCTTGACAGAATTCACAATAGGAAATCATTGTTTTGCTCTTATTTCAAGAAAATACTTTCCTTATGCAAAGCCAGAAATATGGACGTTAACTAAAACCATGTTAATGAAAACTTAAAAACTATACCCACAGGTGAGAATTGTTTAATTCCCCCTCACAATACACTTTCAATTAAAAAAACTAAAATATTTTCAAACGAATTCCAATTCATCACTGCTCTCATATAAAAAATGTGTTTTTTTCATAATAGCACTTTAAAAAAAATCAATATATGATCTGCTATGAACCTGCATTAACAGGGCTGTACACACTTAAGTTCTCCAAGCAAAAGAGCAAATTTGCTATGGAAGGAGGCAAACAAAACACATATAATTGCATTCTTGTCCAAGCGTGTATTGACACTTACCTCCAAAAATTTAAATATTTGTTAAATATTAGTAAATAACCTGTATCTATACAAAAGCACAAAGTCTGATTTCCCACATGTTCACGTTTAACTGGTGTAGTTTTTCTCTGTGAACTTCAGTAAGGGCTCACACAGCATGAACTCTATCAACTTTCCATGTTTTCTAATCCTTCCAAACTAATCCAAGGAGCACAGTCTCAAATCTCTCCTGGCTATACCAGAAGACAACAGCAGTCATCATGGTCTGCTGGACAGATCAGTAGCTACCAAGTCAAAATAGAAGGGATCTAATCCTGGATTAGGTAACTGCTATCAGTATAACCCTGACTAAATGAAACCTTCTCCTTCAATTTTTCCACATGCAAAATCGTGGTTACATTATAGTGTTATGAATATTAATCACTTCTTATCTCTAAAGCACTTGAGACCACTGGAAATAAGACATATATCAGTGCTAGAAGTATTTGCTGGTCTAGAAATGCAGAAGTACCACAGGGCAGACTGCAGGAAAGGTAAGTGTCACCCCTCCCTCATGTAAGGATAGAGATTTTAGCAGTAGTCAAAACACAAGGAAGTCAGTTTATGCAGTTTTTATACTTTGCAAACAGTTTTGCACCAGCATACACCTCTTCCTCCTCTTTTCAAACCTCAGTTTTCTACATGGTAGCTGTTAACTTTTCCAGGTCTCTTTAAGACACTAAAATATAAAACAAATAAAAAAGGTATAGCAATGTTCACAAAATGCTACTTTATACAGTTAAACATAACTAACATATATACAGCTAACATAAAATTGTGTGCATGAACACACAAGTAAGGAGACATAGCACTTAAGCAAATGCACACTGACCAAGCTACTATTATTGTGAGGTTTTCTAGAAAAAGGCTCTCCAATGATGCACATGACAGAGAAGCTTCAGAGATAACAGCATTCCTTCAAAATTTTGTGTCTGCTTAGATAAAAGTTACTTTGTGTTATTTTTACATGATGCAATGCCCAACTTGTAACACTGAGATTTTTTGTTTAGCAAGCATTATGGAGCACAGCCTACCATGGGTCTGCAGCATCAGTCATGTCATTAAATTAATATATGTATGTGTAATGTGTATATATGTATATATATGTGTGTATACATGTACAACGGATGTACAATATATGTATATAATGTGTAAAAATATATGTAATTTCAGCAAAACTGAAAGCACTTATGATCTGCTTAGGCAGTTTTAAGCAATAGCTATGGGAGCGTTCAAAAATACTGTGGATGTGCAATTCCTAAAAAATGTTTATTTTCACCATTATTATGGTAAAATATGTAGTCTTTATAAATTAAAAAATAAGCATTCTACAACAAAAGCACTGCACTGAAGTTTTTATAAGACAAAAAAATATGAAGCATATAGAATAAACTCACATAAACTACACGATGTTTAAATCAGTTTATATTGATAATATACATGACTCCAATCATCAAGCCTTTTGCAAAGGCTCAAGTTAGCCATAGGTAGTAAATAATTAGTAGTAAGAATGAAACAGAAAGCAAAAATTAAGAAACCTTTACCTGTTACTTGCTTACTATTTTAAAAGAGGAGTAGAGTTAACATTTTAAACTACTTTAAAGTCTTTCAACCTCCCTAACATTTCAAAGAAATTCCTACTAGAGCCATTTTCTTCACCTTTTTTGCAAAACTTCCCATTGTATCCAACACAAAGATCTGAAAAGTATAGGGCCTCCATATTAAAAAAAAAAAATTAAAAAACTGCACTTCTCTTCAAAACTTAATCAAAAGATTAAAACTGTATTCAAAACAGCAGGGGGGGAAACCTGCTGAACTCAAACTTAGATTAAGGGTCTGTTCTACATGCTCTCAACTGATCCTGAAAAGAACACATAAAGGCAGGCTCAATGATGAAAAGAATGCAATCAATACAGCTCAATTTGTCTGCTATAATCTCACACTCCAGAATATACCCTAGCTAATTAGAAGTAATGCTAAGTTTGTGATCCAAGATATAACTGAAGCATAAAATTCACAACAAAGTTAAGTTATAGCTTTGAAATAGAAGCATTTCACCATCTAACCTGACCTGTTCTGCCTTTAACACCTACAGAGCCTTTTAGTGAGCTTTTAGTGAGCCTTTAGTGAGCCTTTTCAACTTGGTTAAAAAGCAGAACAAAAATCAGGAACCTCTCGTGTAAATTCAGAGGCTACCAAAAAAAATTTAGAAAAATCTTCCATATAACAAAACTACTTTGTAAATTTGTCCAAGGAGCTCAGAATGCCCTTGAAATAATGGGGAGTCCAAAATCACAGATGACATTAAATAAGTAAAAGAAAGTTAAATTCAGAAAAGGATTAGTAATGGTGAAAACCTTTTTGAGATTTTAAGCTTTTATATAGGAAATATGTATTAATACAGTAACTAAATTTACTGGAGTAAACCCAGGTTTTGACATGTAAAGATAAGGAAAAAAGAGAGAATTTCCATTTCATGTACCAACCACCTTCCCCTGTACACAGTCATCAAATCTACACAAAAAGATTACTTAACTAAATGTTTTATTGAAGTTTTTGAAAAATAAAAAATAATAACAAATTAATAGACCTCTTAAGAAAAAGAGAGAACAATTTCTATTGATTGAAAATAATTTTGCTGTATTTTTAGAAGGAATTCTTACACTATTCTGATATAGTACTTTAACCACAGACAAGGTGATGACAATTCCTGGAAATGATGTACATTAAAGGAGATAAAATCTGCTATTCTTAATTGCTTCTTCAAGACAGTTTAAAACATGAAGAACATCAACACAACACAGCTGCACAATAATTTTGTGATAGTTTGAATATCAGCTCCTTTATCAGGTTATCAGTTATAACAATGTCTAATGTACTTAGAATTTGCACATCTATTCCTATTTATGTCCTGCTTTAAGTACACACAAGACAGCACATCAACTCCATTCTTACCAGTAACTGTTCTTGGTCTTCCTTGGCATCCTTGTGAGAGGTGGATCCAGGCAGCCAAGATGATAGTGGAGTTTACAAGTATCACAAAGTAGCAGGAGGTGTTG
This sequence comes from Calypte anna, assembly GCF_003957555.1. Lineage (NCBI taxonomy): Eukaryota > Metazoa > Chordata > Aves > Apodiformes > Trochilidae > Calypte > Calypte anna. Next base: position 27,352,080 of record NC_044245.1, on the reverse strand, counting down.
ATCATGATTCTTCTTGCAAATTCCACAACTTTTAATGTAGGTAGCACAAAAGCATTGTTATTACATTTGAAATCACAAGAAATAAACAATGTCCCAGCACATTCCCCACTTTCAATACACATGTGGCAATTTCAATCTGAGTACCTAGGTACTTTTTAAGGAGCTTCTACCTATATTCAGTAAAGCATTAAAGGCAGCTAATATAATTAACAATAAAATATCTTTCATTTTACTTTTTGAGAACTTCGAACTGGTAAGCAATCACTTGATACTTCAACAAAATGTAACAGCAGCAAATGGAAAAAAAACTACTTGTGCCATCCACATGCTTAAATGGAAAATTATGCTGCTCTTATCAAACTAACAGTCATATGCCTATTTTCATAATGCAAGCACCCTGAAATAGGTCTGTGCTGCTATCATGTTGGGCAATTCATCAACTCGTAAGGCATGACATTTTCTTTTTACCATTATTATTTTACTGGAATTTAAATTTTAGTTATTTCAAAAAGATCAGGTGTTCATTGAGTCTATTACAAAATGGAAGTAAATTCCTACATTTGAATGAAACAAAACTAGTAAAGCATTGACTGTTATTTGTATATGTCTGAATTGCCATATCCTCAGCCCACTGCCACGTTCTCAAGATTTCCACTTCTCAGAGCACTAGAATTATCTTTTGCTTATCTAATCCATCTTTTTCAGTTAGCCTGCTAGCTGGGCAAGACACTGCCCACTTGCTGTGGCTCAAGCCATGGCTCTCACCCTCTAGATAAGAGACAGACCACCCCATTTCTCAACTGGTGGCAAGAGAAGACCATCCAGGATAATATGTATTTGTTACACCATCATGCTCTGGGTTTCTAGACTATGTTCCATTGTTAGAATTAGTTAAAGCCCAGTCATCAGTTTCACAGTTTACACAAGAGTGAAAAAAGTGGAACAAATGACAAATTGTTTAGGTTTTATTTTCTTAGGAATTAATAAAAACAGAAGTAGGGAAATTTAAAATTCAAGAAATTCCAAAGGATTTCACAACCCATAAGCAAAAAATAAAAAAACTTTATGACTAGCATTTTATGCACCCAGCCACTGAGACTTAACAGCACCAGCCCTGTTTGCAAAATTGTCAACACAGATGCTTGCATTCAAAGGACAAGATGATCAGTTAAAAATTTTCATGTGTACTGAGGTGAAGAATTGGCTACTATTCAACTTAGCCTTCAGAAGTAAAATGTATAGACAACTCTGATGCATTTTATTAATCAAAACCAAAGCAAACAATCTTCTCTTAACACTTCTGTGAAACTATAACTTCCTAGATATTGTAAGTATTCTGCCAAAAGTTCACTACTTGCCTATAAAGGACAGCTGGAAGAGTAGATGTCTTTTGTGTTCCTCCTTCCTTTTTACTTGGTTTCCTTTCCTTAGGAGCACGTAGAATTGCTGGTATGTTCAATTTCTATTGGATTTGAACAAATGCAGAGTATACATGAGTCTTGACATTTTTAGAGAATACCAGTTCAATCTCAATGCATAAAGAACAAGACTAAAATCATGAGTAGGAAAGTGCTTAGCTAGCTATTTTGCAGACAAGAGCAACTACAGTTTGTTTATATTACAAAATCATACTGAGATAAAGTAATACTATACTTATTTCTTTCAATTTGATAAATAAAAAACATTTAAATAGTAGCTTTTAACAGTTTTCTTCAAGCTTCAAAGAGGAATAGACAAGGATGCCTTTTTTCTAGGCAGCTGAAACAACCAAAGGTAAATTCACAAAATTGACAGAAACTGAGGCAGTTTATTTTCCCCAACATCCCTGCTACACTGGTGCTCAACAGGTTAATTAGAAAAATTATCTTATTGGACCAAGCCTCCACAAAGCAGATGAGATTCTCTTCGGGTTTCTGCTAATCTGTAGTATGCTACCATCTCAGACAGCAACCATCTATCAAAGTCATTTCTCAACAGCCCCGTGGGTCTGCATCTGTTCAACCAACTGGAAAAAAAAAATGTCATGCAAGCTGTGCAAATGAATTCTACTTAACTTCCTTTTTTTTTTCCTAACATATACACCAGGAAGTATATTTGTGAATACTTACTCAAAGCCACATTAAAAAGGTGGGAAAAAACCATCTTGATTCAAGAGATAAATTATGTGAGAATCCTTCTTCACAACCAGAAAAGATACAAACGAATGGAATCAGAAAAAGCTAACATTCCTTAAAAACTACTACTGAATAAAGAAAGAGAAACCTTTGTTTCCTGAACAGCAGCACATATTCAGCGTACCAAAGGGTGCAACAAAACTGTGACCTAATCATACGTCTGCATATTCAAAATGAACAGTTTCTTTTCTTTTCCTCTAAATCATAATTGGTAAACATTTCAGTCTCTCACTGGCTTCTACAATGTTCACTGACATTTAATACATGTGATATAAAATTATACCAAAACATGGTAAGGACCTATATAAATTTGAGCATATCAATGAGAACAGAGACAATTGCTGTCAACAGAAAAGAATCCAAATCTTCTTTTCTCCTAGATATTTATGTTCATTTAACCAAAACATGCTGCTCTGTCTGGTTAAAAACCATCACACATGTACTGCAGGTTCTAAAGATTCCTATCTTTTATAAAGAGCTACCACATCATTTAAGGGCTACAGTAACTAAAGATAATGTGCACACAAAAACTGTAGTATTAACCTGTGCTTCACGTTAAGGTTCATCATGAATGACAGGTCAATCAGTTATACAAAATGAAACAATTTTACAAACCAGATCACTATTACAACAACAAAATTAAGTTAGAGGTTCCCAGTAGTTGTTTGCATAAGTCTAGAGATTCCAATCAGGAAATGTTATCCCCAGAGTAAAGCCTGGGTCTCAACAAATCAATTTATTTGGCCATAGAAGTGACAGAAAAAAAAAGAAAAAAAAAAAGTCTATTCTTGGAAAAGCAGATCAAAGACAGCATAAAAAAACCCAACCAACCTGTCCAATGATTCTACCCAGCAGAGCCCAAATGCCTTGCCCTTCATTACGCAGTTTTCCATTCATATTTTGTAGCTCTTCCAAGGACTCACATAGCTGAAAAGTTGAAAGAAAAAAATTAACAGGAATAACAATCCATTAAGTGTTATTTAACAAAATTTATTCAACCTCTTACCTATAAAGGTTGCAATATTTTATTGGTGGATTAAAAAACAATGAAACTCATGTCAACATAGCTGAGCCCAGCACAATCATTCAGTAATTTAATGGAACTAAGATGGAAATCTGGCCAGCCACCTGTTTTGTAAAGATGATCTAAAGCACTTCAGCTTGAAAATAGGGTTTCATTAAGTCAGCTAAAAAAATTAAACTAAAATACAGCAGTATCTTGAATAGGTTGCCCATACTACTTCAGCAGCAAGATTCTAGCAAGTTAACATATAAATGAATTAAAGCTCTGTATTGCTTTACCAAAGAACATTCTCTCATTGTCACAGAAAGAGATATAATTCTTTACAGGATGCAAGAAGAACAAAAGTTAGGGGTTTTTTCTTATGGAAATACCTGTTTGTTACCACACAGTACATACAATATATTCATTTTGTAAAAGCTGCACACACAATTTCCTCCCTCTACTTTTGGGCAGTTCACAAGAACCCACTGTTTCATGTTCTCATTTAAAACACACACCCAACAGTTTAAGAATTAATAGCAACACAGTTTGTTATCATCACTATCACTTGATAAGCTGCTGAACTCATCAAGAACTGTAGCATGTTATCTGTCATAAGAAATACAGTACTCCCATGTTCCATGAAATAATGAAATTATTTACTAAAAATGCAATTAAATATTCTTTGTTAAGCACTATTATTCCAGCCTACAAAATTAGCCAGGTTATTAAACCTAGAATGAACATAACTGGAGTTGGAGTTGACATAAATAAATAAATTAGTAAAACCCCAACAATGGTAGATTCAAATTATCAAGTGGATTCCAAGCAGAGAGACAGGTTCAAAAAGAACCTAGAAGTACACACAAGCAAGACAAAACAACTCCCCCCAAAAAATTATAAAAAGGGCCTGAAGACACAATTCAGTCATGAGAGGGATCTGTCTGCCTGTGCCATTTTTACTGGAGCTCTCAGTAGGGTCAGTTACAGAAACTGTGCTTAAGTAACATATGACATTTTAGAAACTGACTCTACTTGAACAGAGGGAATTGGACCACAGTACTTTTAAAAGAAGAAATATATTTTTAAATGTTACTTTTAAAGAAAGAATGGGTTGTATCTGTTTTTCCAATTTTGTTTGGAAAGTAAAATGCCATCAGTGCTGCTAACAGCAACAACACTAAAACTGTACAAGGGTTTATTATCTCTTTTTCTTCACCTTATTATACTCCACATGAAGCTTTTCTTGCTCATTTTCTAATTTATCCTTGATATTCTTCTGTTCAGCCATATTCTCCTGGATTTGAATCATGCGCATATTTCTCTCTATTTAGAAGAAAACTGCATTATTTCCTATCCTTGGAAATATTTTCAAGTTTTATGCACTGAAAAAAGCGAAGCAATGAAAAGCATAGAAACAACACAAAACCACGAAACTATAGCTTATTACACAGAGTATAATGAACAGTCATAGCTCACTTTTGGCTTCTTAACTATAACAGTTAATTAAATAGTAACATCTACTTATATAGTGAGCTTTGATCACTGAAGAGTCCCAAAGACAAAAACACAAAAAGGAAAATTCATGGGAAAAAAAGTCACCAAGGGTACCTAAGCTTCCACTCCCTTCTAAGCAAAGACACTGTTTCTTGGTTGTATTTGAAATATACTCTTTTTGGCAATGTCTTTTTTAAAGACAGCACTAACTTTCTGTGTAAAGACAGATACCAAGTAGCAATACATCTGATCCACCATGAAGTCATAATTCACATTTATTTTATTTCACATTTATTTTTGGCACCTAAGAAATACAAGTAAACCAATAAGCCAGTGGCCAATGACTGAGCACAGTAAAGCAGTGATTTTTCCATTACGAAAAATGTCATTTTCATTCTTACCAAGGTAGTAATTCACAAAATCAGCAGTGAGAGCTGGTTGTTTATGTTTTCTTCTGCCATCAACACTGGAACTAGTATCTGAAGTATCCACTGGAAAAATGTCTGTACTAATTCCCATTAACTCAGCTTTGCGCATGAGCTTCCGTATGGCTGAAGCGCTGCTGGTGAGAGGTCGTGGCAGCTTCTCCCTGGGAACCCAGGCCTGGGGCCTGGTGGTACGGGCCAGCTCTGCCTTGGCACGATACTGCTGTAGCCTGGCATTGATTCGAGCCTGCAGTAAAGAATTCCATAAATTAAAACCATATGGGAACAATTCTGAATTGGTTTAGAGTTATGTCCTTTTGGAACTCACCCGCAATTTATTTGCATTTTATGAGCCGCCCGATCAATGCCATTTTCATTCTGGCACTCTGTGACTCTACAAAACAGCCACTGATTCAGACACTTGATTTTTACTTCAAAATGCATACACAAATAGCATTATCCTTTCACTAGGCTCTGAAGATATTCACAAGTTTCTTGATGAGATTTCCCCACCAATGAAAGCAAAACAAATGAGAAAATGCCTTCTAATACTGATAAATTTAATGGGACTGTGAAAACTCACCACTGGGAAATGCCTTTGCTGACCTATCAAAAATACATGGAGATACACTTTTAAATTGGTATGTATGAGAAATAAAACCTGATGAATAGTGGTTTTTGCCATATTTGACATCCTTTCATAGGAAATTCTCTCTCAACGCTGTACCTCCTTATAAATGTTAAGACTAGCTGATTATAATGTGCCAAAAACAGAACCCAAACAGAAATGAAGTAGGCAAGAGATGGTCACAATATATATTGTTGATGACATCTGTATATTTGTGACCATCTGGGAGATAAACCCCAGAAGATCAAGTTGTTACTGACAGTTGGAAAACACTGTCTTGCAGGAACTCTATGTAGTGACAATTCTAGCAGAAAATGACATCAACATACAAACCTTCAGAGGCAAAACCCCAACTGACTATCAGTTAGAAGTTGTTTACTTGCCTGCAGAAAGAAGAAACTAAACTAATCCAACTTCCCCACCATATGGTGTGACATTCTCCTGAGACAAAAGTAACAAAGCATGCATATATATGTATGCTACAGTTAGGGAACATCTCTGCTTACAAACATCATCACTGAAGGCAATATTACAGACAGTTTAACACACATTACCTGACTAGGTCTTGAACATCAATGACCAAGAAAAAAGGCAAACGTGGCTTGCAGACCAGTTCAACCCCAAGGGCATTTTTCTTGGACCCATAACAGCAAGCAATGGATCCACCTACAGCCACTACCTCACTTTATTCTCCACTGGAAGGACCAAGAACATCTATGGCTTTACCAGCTAAGATGCTTCTTCACTGGTTGCATGCTCAGTTCTGAAATCCTTGGGGTCATTTAAGATGTCATACAACTGTATACTTAGAGCTTTATTCCAGAATTAGATGACACATTAGAAAGACTGATGTCTAAATGGAATCCTGAACTCAAGTATATGCTTTACTCAAGGAGTGCACATTTCCATCATTGATATAAAAAAAGTATTCCAATACAGTATTTCAACCTCTTCCAACAATTCATAACAGTCCTAGAGAGCTTTATATATTATGTTCTTATTGAACATAATACATATTATGTTCATATTGAACATATTGAACATATATATTATGTTCAATATATATTATGTTCTTATGCTAGTTCAGTGTTTGTAAACCTTACTTAAGCCTACATAATCCCATAGAAGTGAGTTTTTGTATGTACATGCATATATATTTACTTCAAAATCTTTTGTTTGTTTGTTTTTCGCAGACTAAGCTGTCTCAAGATTCTTACTTCTCAAGCAAAATCCTAATTTAGCAAAGATGGTTGAATCTACTGAACCCAAATAATTTAGATTAAAATATCTGCAGAGCCTTCAGAGGGAAAGAGAAGGTTTGGGGGAAAGAGGAAGAAGAGAGGAAAATGCTAGGAACTCATCAGCATTTTCAGCACCCTGTAATAAATGCCTGAAAACGGGGCTAATAAAGCCCTGTTGGACCCAAACTGACTCTGCACATCCAGCACTCAGCATTATGTTGGGTAACATTCATATTATTGTGATTTTTCCACTATATAGGTGCATTTCACACAATTGAAAGCTGAGTTTATTCAGCAAGAATTATACAGCCAGTTTTAAATCAAGCTATACAAAGCTCAACACATACCCCACAGAAATATTTTATTCGAAATTCTTCTATGACAGAGTTTGCTCAAATTCTTTCTCAAATTCACAGGTCATTTAAAATTAATATTCTCTTCCATGAAAGATATCTGAGGAACTAGAAAGACACTAATTTTTTAAATAAAAAGTTTGATGATACAGAGATTCATTTTCTGATCATTACACTACTGTTCTCCCTTCAGAAAATAAAGCAGTTATTTCTCTAACTATCCTCCAGTATTTACAGCATCTACTACTTTCTGCAACAAATTAGGCAGGATTTATTCAGATGAGCTGCTTTCCTATGCAAGTAGGATTTTTCCACAGAATGCAGGCCAGCCTAAGCAGTGAAAGGAAATCATGATATAAATGCCTCAGAATCAGAAAAAATAAAGTACACCCATTAAATCATATCAAAATACACAGATCCCCTCAGAAGGAGACAATACCTTTATATCAACAGGTCATTTATCAGTTGAGCTTATGCACTAACTAATACTTTTACATGGATCTGCCAGTAGACAGGGATAGAGACTCAGACTTTCCAACCACTCCCACTCAGCAGCACAGACTCAGTTTCTGCACCTGCGTAATTTTTTTATAGGAAATTTTTACTATGAAAAAGCCCAGAACATAGATTTCTAATTGGAAATATAAAAAGTGAAAAAGGGCCTTAGAAGAAAAAACCTTTAGGCCAACTAAACATTTCTGCCAAGTTCAAAGGATTACCAAGGGAAAAAAGTGGATTTTTACTGAACTTGTGTGGGAACATGCCTAATCTCTTGTCTGTCTGTCTTTTTTTTGTTGTTGTTGTTAACAATACTGAAATGTTTTATCTATGCATTACAATGAAGATGTAATTACCAAGTTTTTGCTGCAAAAGCAAACAAGGTAAGTTTTTTCAATTCAGACAAGCACAGATATCCCTATTCTAAACAACCAAAACATACAAATAATTTACTGCTTTGGTTAATATCATTCACTATCAATATACTTCACACTTCAGCTCCTTCTAGAAAAAACAATTCCCCATCTTCTTCATTTTTTTCTTGTTTAACATGAATAATTAATACAGACCCATCTGTCTCATGAATACAATACCTGAGCTTCTGGTGAGAGCTGTTTTTCTCTTTCCTGCAAGGACATTTTACAGTAAGATTGTAATGCCAAGTAGTTCTTCCGCTTCCATTTTCTGTCTAACCTGTCCGCATGCTGTTTACAATAAGCAAAAAAAGGGTCAGCTATATCCTGTTTTAGAGAAAACAAAGAGGAAGGAACAAAAATAAAGTAAGACATACAAGACCAAAAGGCTCCGAACAACACAAACATTCTGAAATACATTCACATGTTCAAATAGATAATTTCAAAGATAACTATTATGTATGTTTCTACATCAATTTTGTCATGTTGATGCAATTTACCATATAGGTTTTTTCCTATTGTTTTCATTGCATAGCCCTGAATGCTTGTAAGTGCATTAACTATTTAACTCCCTACTGTTCAATCTCCAATTTCTCACTCCCAGAAGGAATAGCAGAAGAAATTCCTAAGCACAGATCCATATAAAATGAATTGTTAACTTCCTGTTGCTTCACTGCATCATCTTTTGTATTACATCCTACAAGAGATTAACAAGTCTGCAACATACAAAAAGTAACATATTTGGTTATCTCAAATTACTTTCCAAACAGTTTTGGTGGTTATATCCCCACATGATTTATCCTGTCTCAGATGATCTTTTTTTTTCATTTTATGTTCTTTCCTCAATCAGACCTGCACATTACCATGCCTGAAAGTTCATAGTAAATTCTAGCACTTGCTAATCTTGAAAGCTGACTGAAAGTATCTGAACCATTAGGAGATACAGTTTGACAAGTGTATTTCATTTAGAAGTGTATTTCCAAAAGTGTAGAAACATCATCATAAATTTACAGACTAAGAACTTAAAGCAGTCTTCCTACATAATAAAATATTCAGAAGTTATTTGCTTATCACATATTTCTATACTGCACCTATAAAACACAGACCAATAGAATCTAAACAGGTTGTCCTTATAAACATAGTTTATTTCAATTTACATTTTCAGAGTGTTTGACAACTTGCTTACAAAAGTTTGCAGCATCCCAAAATCAAGTTTCTATGAGGCTTTGTTTAAAAATATTTTCATTACAGAAAATAGGTAAGAATGTTTTAAGATAGATGGGCAAGCAAATGCATTCTTCATGAGAAAAATAGACACTGATCATCTGAAGAATCAACATTACATATAATTAGGGACATTAATAATTATATGTTCGGGGCAGTAATAATTAATAATTCCATATATTAGGAACAATGGCAATGAGGTAATTGTACTATCTTCCTGTTTATCAATCCCATAGAAGAATGTATTTTGTGATTCTAAGAATCACTGTCCTGCTGTTTGGAGAAACAAATGCATCAGTGTCATTAATGCAAGTAATGCTTGTTTGAGTGTGACCTGTGGTACCCCATAATGCAGTGAGAAGTTAAGCTGTGCAGTTATGAATGTGACACTTTTAATCCAAATGATACATAACAGGATAAAATTTGTCATCCTAAAAGTATGTGTAGCATCAAAATTAATTTGGAAGTAGAAGCTTCAAATCTGAATTCCTTTAATCATTTTACAGGAAGAAAACTGGTAAGGAAAACGTTTATATATATATACACATATATTTATATCAAAAAGTTACCAGTAGGTTACATATGTTTGCTTTTCATTCTGCTTCCTAAAAATAATACTGTCACAAGAAAATATACACAGCTGCCCTGCAATTTGAAGAAAATATTGGAAATCGTGCACCATAAAATGACATTAGAAATATAGTAAATTTCTCAAGTCAGTCCTATTTGGTATCAAACAAAAATTACAATACTACACAAACAGGTAGGTTAAGTATGTCAACCTAGGTGAAGCTCAAGAATTAAAAGTTAGTTAGAATTCATGTCTATATTGACTGGTAGACTTTTAAGCCAACCCCTGTGCTAACCTTCTCTCTCCCTTTTTCTAAGCAATTTCACAAGGAGCTCAGTTGGACAAACTGGTGCACACACAGAGGCTATGACTTCACAAAAACTTTGTTCAGGGTTAGTGAGCAAAAAGGGTACAGTTTCACATCTTCACAAGCTTTAAATACAACTCTCTTATTCTACCCTTCCCATAGCTACCTCCTCTGCTGCTGCTTCTGAGAGGAGGCCTTCCTTCTGAGCGCAGGTCACGTGGAAATAAGCTCTGCACATCCCAGCATCACAACTAATGCACACACCAGTCCTGGCAAAACGCGGATCTTCACAAAAACTGCATTCCTTTATAAAGAAGGGTAGAAAATGTACATATTTCAGCTGTGTTTTGCCTAATAATTGACAATTTACCTCTGACATACAAAATCCAAACAGGTTTGGTTACTCCTGGCTGCTGCTGGCAGCTGACACTACTTAGAACTCCCACCCCTTCACAACACCATTGATTCCTTTCTTCAGCAAGGAACTGAAAAGTGTTTAAATAACCAAAACAGCATGTTGGATGATTTTTTTGTACTAATTTCTATGTCTTTTATTCACCTCCTGTGCAACAACTAAATAACACCCAAACAATTATGTGTAATTAATTATGTAAGGTAACATTAAAAACACATTATTGCTCAGCAAATGTATAACTGTTCAACAAGTGCAGAGGTAAAAACAGAAAAGGAGCATCATTCTGGATGGCTAAAGACCAGAGATATCTACATAGATGTCCTTTAATAAGCAGCAACCGAGAAGCAAATGTGAGACAATGCAGAAAGAAATACTAAAGAATCACAAACACCATTAAGGAAAGTTCTGATTCACATCATGGCTTCAGCTACATCCATTCCAGACACAACTGTTTGCAACACTCACTATTGTAACCTGAGGAAAAAAACCACTTATTTTTCAGCCAGATCAACTCCTCAATCTGTTTCAACAAAAATTCATACCTGTGCCTGTAAACTAAAGCCATGAGCACATAAGCAAGAACAAGCAAATGGGACCATAAGCTGCTTGAGCAGTGCTGCTATCCAATACATAAGCATGGTCTAAAATTATATAGACGTACACTTCTTCATCTCTCACATGGTAATACGGACCCACAGAAAACAGCTCCATGCAGAAAGTAAAACAGCAACAGAAAATAATAATGAAGACAACTCAGTGATTGAAGAATCTCAAAAAACTGCATATACTACCCTAAAAGGACACTCTTCAGCTGTGCAACATTTAACAGTTAAGAATTTACATGAAAAAGAGTACTGTATTAAGCTGGTTTTCAAGAGGGAATTTTAGCTAAGTAAGCTGTAACTTTTAAACTAGGAACAGCAAACAGCACTTGTTTACATCTCTGCAAAAGCCCTAACTCCTCATCTGTGTGGTTCACTTTCACCTTACAGTAATAAAATATGCCTGAATTCTTAGACTTGTTGCTATGCATCACTCATATTAATAGTAATTTTTAAAATGTGTGATTCAATGCTTGCAGGGTTTTGGGAGCCTGCTCCAATTTCCTTTCTGTACAAACATTTCTAGACAATGCTAAATGCCTCAGCATTACCTCCTGGTACAGGCCTGCTGCCCACAGGCAATCCAAGTGTTTTAAATTATTTCATATATGATATATTTTTTAAAAATGTACTATCTACTTTAAATTAGCATTCAACTTGACACTTCAGGAAACAGAACTGGTTATGCACAAAGGAAGCATTAGAAAAGCAGGAGTGCAACCACTCACATTAGCCTGACAGATTGGCCTTCTTCACACTTTCCCAAATGCTACAGAAACAGTATTTAGCAAATTACTGAGTGCTGTCCTCTGCCTGTTGCAATGATTTTCTATGTGGTTTGTCCACAATCATTTTCAATCTATACTGAAAACCTTTATATGTAAAACCATTTTAACCTTAAGCCATTATTGAGTTCAAGTTGAGGGCCCCATGCTTTCTTTGGTTTTTTTTTAAATACTACTTTGCATCAATCTTTATGCATGCATTCTAGCTTCTAATTACATAGACCCCTAAGTATTCTTACTGAATGTACAACTGTTGCTTTCTTAAATCATCCTGAACTCCTACTTCTCCATTTCGAATCCAATAAATCTTCTTCACTTTCTAGCCACATTTTGGCAATTTGCCACTATCTGACTTTAGAAGAAAGCAATTAATAAAAATAACAGAAAGGGAAAATAAGGAGGAAAACACTGATGGAAATACTGAAGAACAGTGGTAAGGAAAATAAGAAGAAAGAGGGAGGGAAGGGCAATGGTGTAACAATCATGAACTAACTTGGTCTCACTTTTAGTCTTGAACCTCACATTGCAACTGCTATAAACAGAAAAATTAAAGTTGGGGGAATTACTGTTATTTTATTATACAAAAAAACATAAAATAAGGCTACTTTTTGGCAGTTTATCTCTTCAAAACTTACCTTGGCACCATACTTTGAGTAATTCATTTCTGTAAGTGTTACTGGCCGCAGTTTGTCAATATCACCAAATGCCACTCCTGGAACATAGAGGGCACAAACAATATGGACCCACCTAAAACAGCAGATAAAATTAGGTTACTGGTACCAACATTTTTGTTCCTACATTATACTCATCATCTGCAGATTTCAAAGTACGTTATAAATGTTAAAGATGCCAGAAAAAAATGTGTCTGAAATACATGAGAAGCAGGGAGAGAATGCATATTTGCAACCAGCAGCTTACACACCAAACCCTTAAGTTTTTCAAAGCCACTGGGATTCCTCTGCCTATCTGGATCAAGGGCTGGGCTTACCATCACTTTTCTGTTCTGATGGCTCTCTTGTGAGACTTCACGCAATTTTTTATGCACCGTTAAACATATATGAAATTTTTGATATTAATCATAAAGCTAAGGCAGACAGATACCTTCCTGGTAAGGCAGAGGGGTGGGGAAGGAAGGGAATGAAATCATACAGATAGTCAAGGCATAACTGAGTTCTATGGATATAGCTATGAAGTACCTAAAACACAGCACCAGTCAGGCTTTGCACTATTACCATTACACCTGTTAGCATCTCTAAAACTTACTAGTTTTAAGCAACATGGAGAGGAGCTGCATTCAGTAAGATGCCCAAGTATTGCAGAAATGCCTATATGAAATATGACGAGCACACTGTTACTAACTGTACTGTTCCTCCCTCCCATAAACAAACTGGAGGGTAAAAGGTTTAAATCTTCAGCCCAGAGGGACATAAAATGAGAGCAAGAATTCAGATCTCAGTGTCTAATAATTAAATACAATACGATGGTAAAGGCTCCAGCATCAAGTCTGCCTTTAACAGATGTCTTCATAACCTCCTGCAACCCTCAGTTACTGAAAGACAGCATTGCAGTGGGAGACATTTTCTCCTTATGTAATGAACACTTTATAAAAAGATCCAACTCTCATTGTCACAAACCATCAACTAGTGACAAATTCCAAATCTGTTCTAGACAGTCTGCATAACTCAGATCAGCTGAAACTACTCCAAAATACAAAGTGTTCCTCCTCAAAATAACCTGATTTATCAGAATTCCAGAAACAATTTGCTACCACTTGCTAGGACCCTGGGTGTGAGCAAACTGTCACAGACAGAAGGTCAAGATTGTCCTGTTAAAATATTTGAGCAGAGAGCCTTACAATTGCAGAGGATTGTAGCTAACAGTTTCAACCCATGAGCTCCCAGATGACATGGGATACAACTAGAGACTTCAGATGTAACTGAGCTGAAATATCCTGTTTGACCCATAGAAAGTAAGTTAATTCAGCACTTTACATTCTTCCTAGTCATTAATGTTTAATAGTTTGTGTTTAACCAATGAAAGCTAAAACTTCTACTAGAATAAGAGAATCTATTCCCTGCATTCAAGAAGACTCATGATGCCAGACACTTCTTCCCTTGACTCTTATTACTCACATACTGCACTTTTCCAATCTCCATAAGTACCAGAAGTTTAGCACAGACGTATTATCATCTACTTAAATCTACAGCTATGCTTCTGTGCATTTTTTCCAGCCTTCTGATACTGTTTAGCCTATCTACTCTTCCGTGTTTTGAGTGTCAATTTGAAATATTTCAATGGGAAGCAGAGCAGTAAGATCCTGGTTTTTAGCTGCATTTAAACACCATGTTTATTAACCTGTTATTAACTGCCTGCCTACAGATAAAAGAAATACTGAAGCTGATGGTTATATCAATCAGAAGCTACACATAACTGGGACTTCCCATGTTTCAGAAATCAGCATTTTTCTCATCAGTGGTCCTTAAACCTACAATGTTGGAATTTATCACATTCAGAGTAATTAAGTTTCAGGGTTATTATCATGTCCAAGCAGAGATGCCAAAAAAGAAAGATATGAAAGGTTCAGGAGCAAGCTCAGAAATACATATATAGCTGTATATATGAGTCTTCACAAAAGAAAATAATGATCTTGCAATGTACAGAACTGGTGAACAGACTGTTTATTTAGCATTTTCGCCCAAAATAATGACTAGGTAACAAAAATTCCTGTAAGAGTAAGAAACTACTTAGAAGCCATTAATTCACTGCAATTTGTAAGACATTTCTCAGTAAATCTAATGTAAGTCAAAACACTGACTGACAGATAGCATCATATCTGACAAGACTGCCTTCACCTGTGCATTTGAAAGCAAGTTTTTAGCATACTATGGCATGACTAAGGTTTGAGATGCTAAAATGGAAACTCTGTTTAAAATATGAAAACTTAAAACAATAATTTATATCCCAAATACATATTTACATGCACCAACAACATTGCTTTGTCTTCCCAGATTTTACTAGGGTTCTCCACATCCATGAAACAGTTTGGTCACAGCACTGTAACTACTGGAAGACTCAAAGAACACTGAAATATGACTTACAGCCTTGCCTTTAAATAACATTGTACAAATATGACAGCATGCTAGCTGCTAGAAAACAAGCTGAGATACTCAAAGTGTTGAACCAAACTTCTTGCTGTTCACGTAAGGAGTAAAGCTCATCTTTTTTTATTACCCTGTAAACACTCCAGCATGCCAGCACAACCCTTCTAACTGGTAATTATTAAGTTTTTGAAAATAAGGTTCTTTTCCTTATTATTATGAAAAGAGCATCTTCTGTGCCTCCTCACAGAAGCAATGGAGGCACAAGATATCCCTGCAAAGGAGCAATGGAGCACTCAATACCATCTCTGCCCTTCCATGCTGTATCCAGAACTGTAAATAGTTGGGTCTAAATCACCTGCCATAACTTTATGAAACATTCTTCCTTCAAAAATGCCTATGTGTGTACATAACTGTATATTTTAGTAAATAACATGCATTTCCTAGAGTAAATACCTCATTTAAATAAGCATGGTGTACTCATTTTCAAGAGGACTCAAAAATATATTATTTTAGAAGAAAAATACCACACACAGAATGAGACCTGTAACCTTGGGATAAAGAGACTGCTTGTTTGCAAATAAAAGCCCTCTGAATTCTGCAGGCCTTCCATATCCTTCCACTGTTTTAAGATGTGTTATATAAAACAAATTTGTATAAACAGAAGCTACACATCTCCACAATTGCTATTCTTAACAAACTCCCAAGTTCTGGTATGAGATTTTTGATAGCAAGTTTTAATACAGCCTCCTAAATGTACCCTCCAAAGTTCAATATAAAGATACACATCTTCTACAAGCAGCTGCTTCTCAATTTGATTTGCACAGTTTTTTCATGCTCCACTGGTGTATTAAATGCTGCTGCACTCTGTAGAAGTTTATCTGTAATAAACCCAGCAGCTGGATCCTTACTTCATACTGACCTTCTCAAAATGTTTCAGTACATGTCACCCAAGTATTGCAGTATTACAGATTTAAACTGACATTTCAGTGTGATTGGCACACAAGTGCCTCATTTCTTTAACCACCTATATGTGAACTCAGACCTGAATCTTTATTAAAAAACATACACAAGTCATTCAAGTTCACAGCTGAAGCAACTTCAGCTGCTTTTAACACCAGTTCTAAATATTTTCCTGCTCATTTGTTTAGCTGCACATATTTTAGAAGCTTGTAATTAAGACAAATTGGGTAATCAAAGAAGAATAATCTTCCTTGTTACTTCACCATCCATTTAGCTTGGAGCAATGATGACAGATGTTGATTAGGGAAGAAGAAAAACTCCATATCAAAACAAGAACAGAATTCATATTCTTAGATAATAGCATTTTGAGAAATAAAATTTCATAAACACATTTATGCCTGTGAAACTGAGAGGTTAATGTGAAAAAGCTTCTGCTGAGAAATTAAGCACCTCATTATTCTAATGATTCATCTTTCACATAGGAACAGAGAAATTATTCCAACATGATTATACAGAGAAACTGAATAGGGTTAGCTTGTGTAATTTCCAGCACCACTGTATATGAAGAATTTGTTTCCAAAAAGTGGTAAGAGGTTGGAGAGCCATGGTGAGTGCAAGGATTCTCTTACTAAGTAATCTCCATCTCTTTCTGAACTAGGTTGCAGTTTACCTGGTAAAATAAAAACATAAAGGACACTCACTGTCCCAAGACCCAATCCATAGACTATACCAGCCCCACTACCCTTGATAATTCAAATTTACAGAAAGAATTACAGAAAGAAAGAGAGCACAAGAACTTTCACATGGTAGTTAGTATTTGACTCTGCTAGTACATCAGGTCTATTTACCTGGAAAAATAAGCTAATACTTATTAACAATATAACAATAGCCATACTGCACTACCTAGCAGGTAAAAATACAACAATAATTACAGTGTTAATGTTCACAATAACCAAAGCAGGATTCTGCTCAGCAGTGTTTCTGCTCAGAGAACCAGTGTCAAAGAGAATACACTTCCATATTAACCAAAAGCATAATAGCATTTTAAAAGAAGAAACTTCAGCAATTTTTGAACCACTGACTGTAGTTCCTTTTACAGTATATAAAAAATAACATATATAGTGCATAAAATGCCATACAGAACACAGGAATAATTTTTAAAAAAAAGTTTCTCTAAAATTTTCCAGGTGATAGTGATTCTCTCACTTTCTAACTGTTAGACAACTGACTTCAGTGTATAAAACATTTTTTCCATATATAAACATTATTAAAATAGAGAACAGCGTTATAAGGGCCATGCACAGACACTGTTGAACCTAAGACAGCCCAGAAACTAGGGATCTCAACACAAAAATTATTTTTAAAAATGCACAACTGCTTCTACTAAGTCAAAATTATTAACTACAAATCCTGTCTCGCTTTGTGTAACTTTCTGTTTAAGTAACCCAGTATTTTCTTCTACTTTGTTTCCCCTTTATAAGATGCATATTGGAGACATGAAGAGGAAAAAAAGATTTCTTTTACTTGCTGTGTGTATCTTTAAATGCACCTCTATTAAAAACTGAAAAGTTGAGCTCAATGTATATCTGGCGATGAAAGGCAGTTGCCTCCATAAGTTATTGCTAACATCTGCATCCAATGGTCAAAGTTCAGTGTTATGAATATCCTCTTTATCTCTTTATTCCCAAACTCAAACTGTTTTTGCTATCAGGGAAAAATACAAACAAAGAGAGAAATGTAAGGGCATGTGTGATTTTAATCCACAAAACCTGAATCAACTTACAACCTTTTAATACCGTATTTATTTTCTGCAGACAGCCAACACAGTAAGTCAAAAAAAGCTTTCCAAAACATCACACTGAGATCTGCTGAGCTTTCAATGATGGAAGGACCAGATTATCACAGTATTAGCAACAGTGAAGTCTGTGTAAGACTGGAAAGTAAGAAAATATTGAAAAATAAAAAATGCAGCAAGTACTGAAGAACTGGGTAGAAAAAAAGGGAAGGGGAGGGGGGAGGGCAAAGAGACATTACAATACAGATGGATACTTAAATGTTAACATACACAAAACCTTACTAAAACAGATTGTAAAATTAAACTTTTATTTCCTTTTAACCCACTCCCTAGCTTCTGGGCAAGTCTAGAGAGGGAGCTCTTGCAAATGAGGAAGAAGACCACTACCAACCATTGGGAGAAGAAAGAGCAATGGTTACATTATGCCATCTAATAGTATAAATGATGCTGTTCTACAATATGACTAAATGTGAATAGTAATGTGTCTATAAATTCATGCTAAAAACTACAAAAGGTTTTACGGTAACACATGACATTTCTAAATTTTAAAGTATTTAAGGTATCTGTACTAATACTGAATACTTAACTGGATTCTTTCAAATTCAACCATCATCATCACAATGATATGTCTGCAGACTTTATTCCTGTATCTCAAACAGATACGTTCAAATGGGATTAGGAAAGCTTCTCTTTCCTCTGAGCAGCTTTACCAACTAATTATTGCCTATTTATATTAACATGATCAATGAAAAGCTTATGACATGCCCAGCATTGGAGCGCTTTGTATATTACCATACACTTATAATTTACCCAGCTGTAAAATATACAGAAAAAAAAACACCAACCAACAAAATAATAACTACACAATTACAATATCCTATTGTAATTATGTATATTTATTATATATTATGCAAAATGATGTTATATATCAATAACTTTTTGTATCACTTAAATATTTAATTATGTCGTGTTACGATAATAATCCTGCACTCACCTTTATTATAGAAAATAAGTTACTGTTACTATCTACAGCTTTATTTATTTTCCAAGTGTGACAGGAATGGAAGACATCACATGAGAATTAATCCACTTATTTTTAAATTAGACTAGAACTCCATCCTAAAAAGTATCTCTGGCTGGAAATTATCAGAAGCAAAGTATACTCTCTAACATCAAGAATATAAATTTCATTATTCAAAATAATCCTAATATACTACTATACCTTTGGCACATCAGTATAACTTGTTACTTTTTTCCATTATCTGACATCAGGAACACCCAGTTCTTTGCTCTCCTAAAAAGAAGCATGAAGTTGTCCTCCCACTTCTGTTGTACTCCAGACTTGGGCAGAGTCTGTACAAGGCTGCAGTGACTTTACCCAAGGCAGAATACTACGAGGAGGATTAAGATAACTTTTCCTTCCTTGAGATGGGATTTTTCCCCATGGCCACATACTTCTCCCAGTCCAATACAACAAGTAGTCTGGAAGATGTTTTCCCACTCTGCTGCAGACTTCATAATTCTTTTTTTGTGGCATTATTAACTAAAGTAGAGACTCTGGAGTTCTGCTACTCTTTAGGATTAACCATGACAGATGCACAATACTAGCATAGCATAAAATTCAGCTTTCTGGCAGCTGACTAAATTGAACTAGAAAAATGCATGCTCAAATTCTACGGTGACTGATGGCAGACACTGAACAGTACAAGCTCGATCACCATCAGAAAACAACTGTGACCAGCCACACAAACTGTCCCTGCCAGAACACAGTACTTACTATTATTCAGCAGTAAGGCTCAAGGGCCTTAAATCCTGTTTTTCTCACTGCAACCTCGAAACTTGAGCAAATCCCCAAAACCTACACAATTTTTCTGTAAGCTTCTGATCCCCAGCCCTTGATGTCTACAGTTCAAGCCCCTGTTCAAGTAAGAGAAGTCTTTCATGCCATTATCCCTGCATATGTCTGAATACTCAGTAAGATTTTACATAAGTTCCTCTGAGCAGGAAACCTTTGCAAGTAGTCCAAGGGGACAAAGAAAGGTCTTCTAGTATATCCAAGTAAGATATCTATACATATAATAACACATGATAATTTCATACTGAAGAACAAGATTTATCAGTCCTTGAGTAAATGCTGAAGCCAACATTGTTTCAACCAGGAACATCTTTTACCGTAAATCTTCATGCTCTAATTCACCTTAAGACAACATCTTCCTAATACTATATTGGTCATGAAGAATAGTAGGTCCACACAAAAAAACTAGGTGACTGACGATATAAAGAACATCCAACTTAATAAAAATGAGGTGAGAGAGGATATTGACATCAAAGTTTAATTTATGACACGGTCTCCTAAAAGAATAACCTAGTGCAAAGCCCAACCTTTTAAATGCAAGATGATATCAAATTCAAAACAACACTTCTTCAGTCTTACCTGCCTGCATCAGTTTCCTTGAAGATCCCATCCTGATTAGGACACAATTCACAACTAGGTGTGACACCACACTTGCATGCATCACAAAACCAAGGTTCTGTAGAATTTTCTGAAGCTGAGCTCATGATAGAGTCACTCTCTCCATCAACACCATAGCAACCTGCACATACACAAAAATGGAATATATTTGTAGACAGCTGTCAGTTATGACTTCAGGAGGAGACATAGGCACATGGTACTAAGGGTATAACAGAGTCCAAAGAAAGTTTATGGTATTTTTGTAAATATCTTCAGTGCAAAAACTGTATTTTGAAGAGGTTGTAATTCTAAAAAGTTACCTACTTTACATGACCATCTGAGATTACAGCTGAAATACAAGAAATAGGTTGGCTTACTTCATTCTTTTAGCAACACTTGGTGTTCTTCTAGACTATCCATTAAGGAAAAAAAGAACAAAACTTAAAGCAACCAAAGACTGAGAAAAACTCAAAGCATTTTTTCAAATACACAACTATATTTCAAATTAAAAGCAACATGTTAAGGAATTTGTGATATCTGCAGGCTTGTTTTGTACATTTCTATCTCCCCTCCCAGAAAATTAACATTATTTTGGGGGTGGGTTTTGTGCTGTGGGTTTTTAGGGGGTTCTTTAAGAGGTTAATTATGCCATTGGTATACAGTCAAGAAACATGTACTCCACTTTTCCACCTTGCATTCAGGATCCAAATCATCAACAAATGAAATAAAAAGCATTATTTGCATGTTTTAGCTGCTGTAGGACTGACCTTAAAAGACCATCTAGGACTTCAAAGTATGTTTTTTAAAGGGATTTAGAAGGCAGCTATTTAAATTTTGCACAAGAGTAAGAGTAGTATTATAGCTACTGCAAATGGCAAAAAGGAAAATCCTAAAGTTTATCACCACAAAACTCTATTTCTGCACACGCTATATTTTGAAGATTTATCTGCTACTCAATGGCAAAAATGTGGTTTCATTGTCAACACTTAAAACACAGTAGTGGCTTTACTAAAAGATTAAATTCAGCTATTTGATAAATACAATGATCAAGTCAACATTTGCTGCTCCAAAACTGTTAAATTATTGAAATCCACAATTAAAGATCAACACAATTTGTTATTTTGGTTCATTACTCACTGACTGTAACAAATTAACAACACTGTTCTCTAACTCCCTTTGTGACACAAAGAAGTCTGCATAATAGACTAAAACTATATTCAGGGAAAAAAGCAGTAACACCACAGGAACCATTTAAGAAATATAGTCATCCATTACAGAATAAGGCTCATCAATAAGAATTAAAAAAGATTCCAGAATGCTTATTTTCATTATAAAAGTATTCCAGAATCAAAGGATAATAACGCCCAGAAATGCAATCACAGACAGGTTTCATTAGGTATATATAAAAGATTATGTAGCTCACACATAAGGCAACTCCATCTTTATAATGCTCTCCCAGCTCTAAAAATTACTTTCTGGAATACTACTTAAAGCTCTAATCATACAATCTTGAATAGATGCCAGTAAAGCTACTTTTAAGCAACTACAAACACACAGCCCATTGATACCAGTTGATGGCTATTTAAGATTTTAAAAATTCATTCAGATTTCTTAGCGTATTAACATTTCCTACATGTATTTATTAAAATTATGGAAAACTATAGAAGCAGTAGCACTGTCTTCAATCCATATGGCAAAAATAAAATCAGTTTCTGGATATGTTTTTTCAACCAATTGAAGTATTTGTTTTTCTAACCTACGTGCCATCAGCCTGCTAAAATCAGAATTATGACTTCCCCAGACTGTTTTACCTTCATTCTGAAACAGTTGCCTGATTATACTTACCAGTGATTTACACCCAATTATTTTTTCATCCTGCTTCCTAGACATGTTTAGTTTCAGTTATTATCACTGTACCTGTGACCTATTTGTCATTAACTTAAGCCCCTACCTCTACCTGGAAAATATGCTGAAAAAAATGAAACAACTTTTAAACATTTTGCTTAAAATGCATGCTGACTTCCCCTAATGTTCACAAAAACTCTCAATTTTGGATCTTTAGAATATCCCTGAGAGCCCATTTTCAATCAAGTTCATTAAATCTTCATGTTTCCATATACTTAATCTATTACAGCTCCATGTTTGCTACCTTCTTGAATACCTCAGACAATAAAACTGGTTTAGTATAATACTAACCAATTAATTTAAACACATGGAAATAAAGAATATAAAATCCTCACATTTACTGTTCTACAAACTGCAGCTATATATTACAATTACAGCCAACTATCAAACGCATGTCACTTTTTACAGAAACTTCTTTCACACCCTGATTTTAAGTCAGGGCACTCTGTCCACAGCTTATTTTTTTTCACATGATTGTCATTAAAGTGAAATTGCAAACACTTTTAAATGCTACTATTAAAAAAAATTGTTCTGAAATTTATACCACTGAGGGCAATGGGAAGAACAAGACCCAATTCTTGCCTCAGGTGCTTGTATTCCACAAATCTCTCTGGGAAGGTAACTTTGCCAGTCAAACAAAATGTCTCCATATGCTAACTACCATCTACATGCACTCTGAATCATGATCTGATAAGATCTTGAAAACACGAATTTTAAGGTAAGCAGTAGGTTTGCAAAATTAAATGCTGCATTCAATCCTTAATTGGACAATAGAATGAAGACATAAAACATTTCATGCATCATAAGTACAGAACAGTGTTTTTATTTGGTAAATGCAAAGCAGCACTAAAGTACACTACTTTGCAAAATAAATCTTTACACCAAACAGCAGCAGCCCAGGGTAAGCAGCAGAATTGAAATGCAGAAGTGTTCCATATGGTGACTACACTCTTGCTTCCAGCACAAGAATTTTTTTCGCTGCCACACACATCACAGTAAGGTAAGAAACAGAGGGGATGGAAAAGAAACAGATAGAGAAGTGCATTAATTTCTCTAACCCAAGGGAAATAACTGGTAAGTGTACTACCTACAGTTAAAGCACATGCTGTGATATTGAGCAAACACTGCAACCAGTATGTCAGGAAAACTGACACCACTGTTGGGGGTGTCCTGCTATTACAAGATCTTACAACAAAAGCATTTATCCAAAATGACAGATTAGTGCCTAGAGAAGAGTTCTGTGAAAAGAAATTATCGTCACATGGAAATAAAAACACCAAAAGGCAACTGTACTACTTCAGTAAGTATTTGTCACTAGCAAGGTGAAAATTAAATTACTTTTTTTTTTTGTGTGTGTGTGTAGGGGGCAAGTATGCTGATTTGGTGAATTAGAATAAAATTAACAAAATTTTAATTGATTGACTTTTTAATTAGTTACATGGTATTTAAACAAAAAAGACCAATGCAAAGGATAAGAGTAGGTATTAAATTAGCATTCCATGAATGCTACCCAAGCAGCCTTAGAGGAAGTTACAGATTTCTGCCCTTTTTAACAAAGTTTACAGATTTTTGGAGTTGTCTGCAGAGCAAGACAATGCTTTTTTGGACAAGTGATGTCCGTCATGCAAGTTGTCATGCACAAACAATACACAACAAATAGTTTCATTGGAAATGAAACTGAATTTGTAGAAATCACAAAACTTGTCAATAAGGCAAGTAAAAGTGTTTATTAAAACAGTCTACGACTTTAAGCCTGAATGAGGATCCTCCTCTAACTCTTGGACACGTTGCTGTGGTCCACAAGAACAGTAGCAGAGTTGCTCAGACAAATTATCACCCCTTTTCCCATGGAAGACCTTCTGTAATAGTCGGTTAAGGCAAGCAAGCAAACCAAAAAGATTAGAAATCATGACTGCAACTCCTACAGCACCAGGCACTCAAAAGGAAAAGGCACTGGTACAAAGAACCCAGGTGTACAAGTAATGGAGCAGTATTCACAGCTGTAAGATTGCCTTGTGCTGGAAAAGTCAAAACTTAATTGAAGCAAGGGAGAATGGAGATGTAGACCCTGCCTGCCTTATAATGCCAGGCAGCATTACCTTCCATTCTGAAAGAAGATAACACTCTTGTCAACAACTACACTGGCATGAAGTCACTTAAGGATGACAACTGGAAGGTTCACCTTCATGTGAAGTGGCCACACTATGGTATGGGACCTGTCCAAGAAGCAAGAGCCCCCTTAGGGAAGGATGGGAGTTCATGAGAAATAGGCTTGACTCAATGCCAGCTTTTCACAGATAGTAACTTCATATTAAATACAGAGGTGGCCACCATAGAAAAACCTTTTCCAGTCACCTAAAAGGTTCTGTGGTAGACAGAAACTTTCACTTCAGCAGAGTACAAAGGCACAAGCCAAGGGCGTAAGAGCTCTCCCTGTGAAGTAAAATAGTTTCTGTAACAGTCAATAGGGAGGGGAGAAAACAAGGCCTTCAGGGAAAGAACAATCAAATCATCAATATCATTACTACATGGGTCCCTGGATGGGATACCAGCAGAGAGTGAAAAGAGTGGACTTCCTTCCAAATAGATACCTACAGTGCTATAGAACAGTAGAGAAAACATACCAATTTATAATACAACTTGAAATTACATACAAAAACGAGGAAGAAAACACTGGGGTATTCCAGCAGCTTTGTTTGGGCACGTCAAGATAACAGGCATCTTGGGTCTGAGATTCTAAGGAAAAGACAATTGCTAAGTATCAAAATCAGTTTGCAGGACAGGGGTGCATTATTCTTCCCAACAGCAGGCAGCAAGCACCGATAAAGCATCACTGCACTGACTTCTATCCAATTCATAAATAGAAGCCTCTTTATTCAATAGCGTGCTACAAAATGCATTTTCTGGAAAACTCAAAAGCTCAAATATTCAAGTAACAAATTTCAGTGCACAGCATGCCACCTACCTGCTAAAGAAAACCTTCAAAAATAGGACCAAATTGGATTCCAATGTCTTTACAAAACTGACTCGCTCACTGCTGGGAGACATTTTTCAAACTACAAAGCACTTATGTATAAGAATACAAAGGACTTCTACAATACAGCCTATATCCATGATATGGGCACACAGCTAAGAGGTACAGATTAAAGCCAAAGATATTAGGAGTAGACCTTGCCTCTACTATGTTAAAAAAATTAATCTCAAGTTTGCAAGCAATGTTTATAAGATTAGACAGGAATTATTTCTTCAACTACTTCGCAAATTTTTTTTGGAAATAACATTAGTTGAATGATTAAGCCAACAGAAACAAAAAGCAATTGTTACATTGCATTTTGGTTTCGACTGCAACTTTTTTACAATTGTTTGTGTCTTCATTTATTACTCACACATTCAGAAGGAATGTAATGTGACCACTGGGCAGGAGTGCAGATATCTCCAAGTCACATAACATACATTTGATACATAAAGATTACTGAGTCTTGAAGCTTCAAAGGTTTCAATTTTTTTTTATAGAATTTTGATTTGCTGCAAGTAATTATTTAAGCAAATTACTGACAAAAGATCAGATTTAAAATAGTACCCGCTCCAACTTGTCATTCTAAAACATCAAAGAACAGGGAAGACACACCAAAATTAATGTTCATTTCTACTTAAAATTATATTCACGAATTTACAAATTGTTATACATATCTATTGGTGAAACACACAAATAAAACATCTAGGAAACTTCCAAATTGTATTTACCATAGATCTTAAGTTCCTCCTGTTGTTGAGAAAATGTACATTTTTATCACAGTCAACAGAACATCACAGAACAATTCTACTTGGAAAAGATCATGAAGTTCAGCCACTAACTTAGCTCTGCCAAGTCCAGTGCTAAACCATGTTCCTAAGTACAAGTTCTACACATCTTCCAAACACCTACAGGGATGGAGATTTGACCACCCCTCTGGGCAGCATGTTTCAGTGCCTGAAAACGCTTTCAGTGAAGGGTTTTTCTCTAATATCCAATTTAAACCTCCCCTAGGGCAACCTGAGAGCATTTCCTCTTCATCTATCATTTATTATTTGGGAGAAGAGACCAACTCCCACCTTGCTACAACCTCCTTTTAGGTAGCTGTACAGCTGTAGGTCCTCCCCCTCAGCCTCCTTTCCTCCAGACTAAACAACTCCAGTTCCCTCAGACGCTTCTCATAAGACATGTCCTCCAGATCCTCCAGCATCTCTGTCGCCCTTTTCTGGTCTTGCTCCAGCACCTTGAGGTCTTTCTCATAGTGGGGGGCCAAAGACTGAACACAGTAGTCAAGGTGTGGCCTCATTAGTGCTGAGTACAGGGGGACAACCACTTCCCTTGTCCTGCTGGCCACACTATCCCTGATAAACGAGAGGATGCTGCTGACCTTCTGGGCCATCTGGGCACACCGCTGGCTCTTGATCAACACCCCCAGGTCCTTTTCCACTGGCAGCTTTCCAGACACTCTTCCCCATACCTGCAGCATTGCATGGGGTTGTGACTCAAGTGCAGGTAGGACACAGCATCTTGCCTTGTTGAGGCCCATACAATTAGCCTGGACCAGTCCATCTGAGTCATGCTGTAGAGCCTTCCTACCCTCAAGACAGATCAATACTCCTGCCCAACTTGGTATTATCAGCAAACTTCCTAAAAGTGGATTCAATCTCCTCACCCAGATCATTGATATCAAACAGAACTGGCCCTGACACCGAGTCCAGGGGAGCAGCCCTTGTCATTGGCTGCCAGCTGGATTTAACTCTGTTCACCACAACTCTTTGGGCCCAGCCTGCCTACACAGCTTACCCTTGTCTAAGACTTCACCTATTCAAACAGAACTTCACAACTGCCTTACATACCCTTTTAAGTATTTTTTATTTAAGAAGAATTGCAAAGAGCTAAACAGTCAACCACACGTGTGAAAAATTAACCAACATCCATAGTCAATTAGCTTGTAGACTGTAGAACTTACCAGAACAAACTAGCAATTTAAATCTTCTGAACAGATCTATTTTACTTTGTTGCAGTAACAACAGAAGAAGCATAGACACATTGTACTCTCTGGTTCAATAGATTATAGGAAATCTTTGCCTGTTAACACTATAAAAGAAGCATAGCAGCAATTACTTTTACATTTTGTACTACTAAAATTCAAGTCACTTTTGAACTACGGAACTATTTTCGTATGGAGGAAAGGCAGCTATAACCTTACCACTGTAGGGACAAAGGTTTAGTAAACTAAACAAAACTAGGAATTCATCTTTTAGGGATTTTTAAGGGACTGCTCTGAATAAAAAACCAGATTTGCTATCATTTTTTTCTAAAAAAGGCAGATCATTTGCTCTGTCACTATCATTGTGCAATTTAACTTGACTAACCATATAATCATTAAGTAAATCTTATAAAAGAATTTTCAGGGAGTTCCACAGCTTTAGAGTTTAGATGTATTGACTGTATGCATTGTTTGGGAAATTCTCAAATAAGCTTTATAACTAAGAGCAAAAGACACTTCCGTTTAATTTTTCTTTTCCTGTGAGTTAGTATTAAGACTGTGCTAGAGGAAAAAAAAAATATCAGCATTCTATAAAAATAACTTTTAATACACAGAGGAAAGAATTCTACAAGCATACCAGAACACCTAAATTGAGGAGTCTAACATTTGTTACAGTCAATGAAGACTTGACTAATGCTCTCATAGGCACCTAGAGTGCAATTCAGCTCATCATAAATTAGGTCAGCTAAACTGCCCTGTAGGCTCTAGTGACAGCACTGATTAGAGCTCTTCAAAGGGCTGCAACAGGACTTACAGCACACATGGACACTAAACATTAAGCACCTGAACTTGAAGACAGAAATTCCATTCCTCAGTTCCCTGATTGATGTTAAGCAAAGAACTGAACTACAGCTCAATACATGAAAAATATTGATTTGAAGTCATTTTCAATCTAGTGTGACAAAACAAAAGGGGAGTAGGGTATTAATAAAAGCACTTCCTACCCAAAAAGGCATGCCAAACAGCTCCAAATTTTTTTTAAAACTAAGTAACTTGAATTAAATGCATGCCTTTTATACTTTTGAAGAGCTAAAGCCAACCTTCTTTTAATTTCAAGGACTGAAATAGCCCATCTCATTGTCTTGGAAAACCTTAAAAAAAAAAAAATTAAAAATGATGCATTACAGAAGTATGGGATATCAGAAACACTCAAAAAGAAACAAACAAACAAAAAAACATGATTGATGACCAAAAAAACCAAACAGGTCTTGTTTTTCAAAAAATAGGTATGACTGTGTTAGCTATCTTCCATCCTCAAGAGAAAGCACCAACAAGAAAAAAATACAGTCTCACTCATCCAGCTAAAGCTGCTAAAATTCCATACGCTCATCTCAGAATTAATCCAGAGTCTTCCTTTGGAAACCAGACCTTCTACATTACTAATCCACACATAGACTACATTTTGAAGGAACAGCAAAACAATTATTTGAATATGTTTTAACTTTAAGATTTCGCCATTTCAAATTATCAGTGAAACTATGAGAAAGTTCAAGGTTAGCTGTTTTCTTTTATAGCTAAATGCAATGCACAATTGCTTTTTCTCTTCCTCCCCATTCCTCCACCTTTTTCTTAGATAAAAAATGCACGTAAAACTCTTTCCTTTCAGAAGACCTCTTATCCTCGTGATCTTACATGCCAGTAATACAATCAAATTCATCTACTGAAATAGGTAAAATAAAAATACATTTAGTATAATATCATAAAATCCTGAAAATACAAAGTATAGATCCAGTATTTGCAGACTGTGATTCATTACATAGGTATCATAGACCATGTCCTGTAATGTAGCTGCTTGTATTTCCTTTGCTAAAGTAGAAAATGGATGTTTCACCTATAAAAAGGATCTGTGTATTAGTACAAAAAATTACCTGCCCGAGTTCAAAGGCTTTGGGTTTTTTTCAGGAAAGCAACTCAAAATGTTATTAAAAGCAAGCATATGCTTTCCCTCAAGCAATGAGAATGAAGTGTTGCATTACCTTCATGCACTGTTATTCCACAGTTGTCACATTGGATTATTTCATCAGCATCTTCACTGTTATCTCCAAGACAAACGCAACAAATCAAAATGTGGTCCATTTTCTGGGAACTCCAATTTTGAGACTTCTCAAGGATCAGTGAATCCTAATATTGAAAAATGAAGACACATGGATTACACCAGGAACTTCAATTTTACTTAAAACAAACAAAAGATGTTACTTGCTCAGTTTCTGAACAATAAACAAAAAAGTTGGAAAATCATATTCACAAGGTTGTCAAAACATTAAAACACTTAATCCAGAAATAAAAGAGCTGGGAGAAAGGATGGATACAATCTGATCTACAAATAACTCCAGATTTGAAAATATTCTTAAACCAAATAAGGGTCTCATTTCCTTAGACACAAGCTTATGTCTTTAAACTAACTATGTTATACAAAAAGGAACAAACACATATACCTAAGAAATCATTTACAATGAAGCAAAGAAACAAAAAAATCCCACCAAAGCCAGAGGTGACCTTGAAATGTCCCAATATTCAGAAAAGTTGCTCCACTGTTAAAATTTGCAACTTGCAAAAACAAAGGCACATTGATCTGAAAAATCTGAAAATAAACAGCTAACACAGCTTGCCAAGTTTTCACTTACATAAAATGTAACAAATTCTTAATTTGGTTCTATTTTGTTTTAAAGCAAATTTATGCCTCTCTGCAAAATCAAACGATTTATTAAACCTATAAACACTTATTTTCTTATGATTACTTACAGGCATAATAATTTGCAGTGCAAGTACACTGCTCTGTTTTTACAAACTTCATTGTGATCTACACCACTTAAAAAGAATATGGCTTTTAAGAGGGAATTTCTGTAAGAACACACAGAGAAGTGTGTCACAAATCAAATAAAGCTGTATGTACTTTTTTTCATAAGTATTAAGGCTTTTTATTTTCACCTTGAGATATGGCCAGTTTCTTCTGCAAAGTTTCTCAGCTTCCATACATTATGTTTTTATACTAAAAGCAAACACTAAGTTTCTTCATTGGTGAGATGAAGACATATAGAGAAATGTAAAATTAGGCACACTAGTAAAAAATAATGATGTACTATAAAGAAACAGTTATAGTTTCAGAGCTATAGAGAGTCTGAAAATGTGAGCATACATGGCATTCCTTCAAAGTGTCTGAGAATATTCTGAAACTGCTATGGTATCCTGCCAAAAAACAAAACAAAATTAAGGTGGAAGATATTCTCTCAAATATATTTGTCTCATTCTAACCCGTCACTTATGACAAAACACAGCACCAATACCATAGCTGTATAGTCCAAGCAAACTAAAAGTAACATGAATGATTGTCAATGCTACCTAAAGTAGATGTATTCTTTCTGAAGGATCTTAAAATTCTTACACTAATGTATGCGAGTACTTCATGAATTATTTCATGACAGCTTCTCAGTCTGATGCAGCACGTCTCCACACAAAATTTTTAGTTAATTATTAATGAAGTCACTTTGCATTCCAGGTTAATCTGGGTAGATATTTGGAGGGTAAGGAGGGAGAGCCTTTGCTTGATTTTAAAGCAAAATAGGCAAAATAATCATACCACCTAAAGTTGGGCTCAAACAGTTTACCTCAAGTAATAAAGGGAGTTTGTTAAAATGTTTTTGTACCTAGGAAAGGTCAAACGCATACTTCTAGCAGTCAGGAAAGGCTTCTGCATCTCCCATCCATCTTCTCTACACAACAAAAGGAAACATGACCTGTAAAGCCCAACCACTAATCTATAAGTAAAAATGAAAGTTTATACAACCATTCACAAAGTCATGCTTGCTTACAGGTTGGCAACTATCTGTGAAAAATACAAGAAATATAATACACTACAGAGTTCTGAATTCCAGAGCATTTCTTCAACATCCTCCTTTTAGGACAAAGTTGCATTTTAATTATGCAATTAAAGCATTTTAATGAAATTAAAATTGCACATTTTTTTCAAAAAAACTGAGACCCATCATTATCTAATACCCACATTTACCATTCACATTACAAATAGGAAATCAGCAGTAGGTACTCTCTTAACTTTGGCAGATTGATCATGCAAGGGCACAGGCTTCTCAGATGCATCTTGCAACTTCACAGAAAGCAGCCCTTTTTTGAGAGTACTTTTACCTGAAATTGTTATTTGGTTTTACTAAGAGAAGTTTAAAAGAAATTTGCGATCTCTGCTGCTACAGAAGCCCAAGCTCTGCTAAATTAAAAAAGGAAAAAAAACAAAAACAAAACCAAAAACAACCAATACTGCTTAGGAAGAAAGAACATTTGCAACATGGGAATAAAAACCAAAAACAAGCTGTTATGAGATGACTACAGACCATCAGATTTGGATCTACTTTTAAGAACCCCATCATTATAATTTACCTTGTGTAAAGAGAGCCAACAGGTCAAACGCAGCAGCATAATAACTTAATTTGCTACATAGACAAAGCAAAGGAGAGATCTGGAATTGTATGCTGCTCTACCATGCTTAGTCTCTTCAAGCACATGAAAGACCCCATCCCAGAAGCTGACCACACTTGCCTATAGCATGAGAACTTTCACAGAGATAGTAACTGCTGCCAGCTCCTAAACAAGTCCTGTTCCTTACCCAAGTGAAAGGATTTCAGCTGAATCTAAGTAATTCCCATTTATGTGGTGTTACTGAAGAAAGTGAATATTTCAAGTTATATGCCTGTGTGCTTCTAACTTTCAAGGAATAAGAGAAATTAAAAAATAACCAGCTCACTGAGAACAGAAGAATCCCATAAAGTGGTAGCAATTATGAAGACAGAAAAGCACCATTTATCTTCTAATGATGCTTGACCCTGGAAAACAAAGCTAGGTTTGTCTTCTGTGCTTACTACACTAGAAAAACACATAGCATTTTATTACAGTACAGGTTAAAATACTGCATATGGAGACTTCAAAAAGATTTTTGTAAAATGTAGAAAAATAAAATAAGAATCCCACAGAAACAAAACCCAAACAAGCCACCTCTAAGAAGTAAGTAAAGGGAAGGAAGAATGGATATTAAGGACAACACCACAAGTTCAGAACTAATTACCTGAACAGTCTTTCATATACTAATTATGCATTCAGACATCTGGTTTTCTAAGAACTTAGCTTCTGCAGTGTTATGAAATATTGCTAAATCTATCTGCTAGACAGGATTTTTTAAACCCCCTCCCCTTCTTTTTTAAACTATTTTAAAATACTGTAGTACAGTATTAACAGTAACAGTATACTGTTAAAATACATTTAAGTATGAATCTAAAAATTACAGACTATAATCCAGTCTACACCTACTCACTATTGCAAGACTTCTTGTTAAAGAACTATTCATAAACAGTACTTTACTTTATGTGCAGTAAAGATAAGTTATCAGTTAAAGTGTAATCTGAACTTCAAATACTCAAATTTTGATTTTTATCTTTTGACCAATGTCCTAAATTCAAGGCAAGAACAGAATTCGAGGTCCATGCACATTAAGAGGTTCTGCAAAAGATTCATCGGGGAGGGTTCAGGAGTTCTGAAAGAGGCCTGATTTTTCAAGTCAGTGGAAATTATGGACATATTCAAGAGTACATCCCTAAGACTACAGACTCACATCTTCAGTTTGATATTGGAAACAAGTCTGAAAGAAAACTGCCTCCCCCTATTTGAAATTCTGATAGTTGGTATCAATAATATTCAGTTCCTAAATCAAGAGAATACAGGCAACAACACTAGGATTACAGAGCTATAGACAAAGAAAGAAGATGTCTAAGATACCTGCACTAAAAGTTAAAAACATCTCAGAATTATGCTTTTTTTCCCCAATCACAATTACTACTAGAAAGTAAAACAGCACAGATCATTTGCATTCATATATATATATATATAATATATAACAAAGCATCTGAAATTATGGCAATGATTCTTCCAAATACTTATTTCTCTCCCTGTTATTTTACACAGCAAAATAAAGATTAAATGGAACAACAGAACTTTAAATAGTGTCACTATACCTCTATAATTTTTCAAATGTTACGTTGACATTGCAACTATTTACTGAAAATTAAATGTAGATTTTACACCAATTCTTTTTACTTTGTTCAAAATTTTGCTACTGCAGGACACAAAGGCCACCATCCTGACAACCCAGTACCCTAATTTTTCCACAGACACAACCTTAAAGGCAACTTGTAATTGTATATATATATATATATATAAAAAAAGTAGCATTATTAAATATACTGCAATCAGCAGAGTAATAATAGTGCCCAAATGCTTTTCAGTACTGTAAGGAATTACTTCATTTGTGAGCATTATAAGCAACCTCAGCATACTTTGCCATTATTACCCTTTCTTATTTTAAACCTACTGTGTGTGTTTCTTAACTTATAATTCTCTCAGTGGATCAGTGTTCAGACTTTTATATGTATCACAAGGAAGGGCTAGAATAGGTTATTCTTTATCATTTAGCTACTCCATGAATATATCACAGATGCTTTTTACATTTTAGAACATTACAGCTATACAACATTTTTGCTAAAACAATACTAAAAGTCCTATTAATACATGTTGATTTGCATACTGGACCTCCTAATTGTTTCAGAACTAATCCAACCCCCCTAAAGTCAAGAGAAGTCTTTCTATTGACTTTAGTGGCATTGGCTAAATGGTCCAAATGAGGCTATTTAATATGCAGTGCCTATTTAGCATTGTTTTGCTGCTTCGTCTACTCCTGTAAATGTAATTCCAACCAATCAGTTTAACTTTTCAAATTAACAGAACAGCTACTGGGGAGTAGTTTCCATTTGTCAACAGATAGATTATAGAAAGTTGGTTGCACTACCTCATTACTCTTGCTTTGTGAAAGAGCCAGGCTATCATTTGTCAATTCCTCATCATCTGCATTATTCCTGTTAAGAACTTTACTCTTCTTCTTCTTGGATCCTCCATCACTAGCCGTGCTGCTATTATCTTCTTCATTACCTTCCTCATCGTTGTCATCCTCATCACTTCCACTCCCATCATCTTCATCATCCTCGTTATCTCCATCGCTTCCCTCTTTTCGCAGTGCATTTTTTCCTTTTCTTTTCTCAGCAGTAGGCCTCCAGTCATTGTCATCTTCACTATCATAGTCATCCATGTCGTTCAGCTCTTCCATCGATACAAAATCCAGCAAAGGTCGATTCCTGCGCAAATTCCATTTTTTTGGTTCATTTGTTTGCTCGTCAGCCACAGCCTCGGGTTCAGCTGCTTTCTCCTTCTCTTTCTTCTTTTTTGGCTTTTCTTCTTCATCTTCTTGCTCTTTCTTTTCAGTTTTAATTACCTCTTTGTCTGCTGTTGGCACCTCTTCTTCAGTGGAGCTTTTTGGCTGCTGTTCTTCTACTTTCACTTCGGCTGGTTCTTCCTCCAAGATATTTTCTTCTGATTCAGTACAGGAACCTTCACCACTGTCCTTTGATGCATCTTCACTCCCATGACCACTTCCTTCAGAATCTGTTGAGCATATGAAAATTTAAAAAAAGTTCCAAAACAAATGTACCCCCAAAAAATAAAATCTGTTGAAGTAAGTTGTTAAACAAAAGAATGATGCATGTTCCTCCCTCATAAGGTATTCCACCTACTTTTTTCAGCTGGTGTCCAAATACTGTTATTTCAAATGGCATGTTGACAATCTGTTAAACATGAGTGCAAACAAAAAAAAAAAGATGGCAGAATTTATTAAATTTATGTTCAGTGTTCCTTTGAACTGCAGCTCATATTAACAGTACACAGTAGCACACACTACTTTCCACATGAAGTCACACCTTAAGAAAGATCCTTTCACTTTTTTAATTTCTGGAGGAGTTTAACAGATGTCCAATAGAAGAGGCATGAAATTACAAAACTATGAGTTTATGTAACAAGTACTAACAATAGTATAGATAATTCCACTTTTTTAATTTTTAGTATTGGGCTCTTTTTTTTCTGGGTTTGGGGGCTCTCTTGATTTCCAATGTTATTTCACATAAACTATGCCTCATTCAGTGTTGCAGCTGCACAATTCTCAGCTTAGAGGACTAATATGCTACTCTTCTGCATGTGGTCATTATTTCCATTAATTAACACAAGCCAATCTGTGCAGGGGTCGTATGAAAAAAATCCCAGATAAGGCATCTGTACTATAACATACACGTAGAAATATTGAAAAAGATTACAATTGAACTTGTTAAATTTCTGAAGTATCATTCACCTAGATTATCTCAAATTTACCTACTACTTTTTATTTATTGTATATTAATTTTAATGAAGAAACCTCAGAAATTATTTTTTAAATTAAAAAAATATATAGTAACTTGATACAATGCAGGAATCAATTAGGCAATGGCTATAATTTTTAGTTTGTTCAGAGCCATCAACAAGTTCCTTATGCACTGTCAGATAGAAAGAAGAAATATGTTGATTCTTGGAAATAAAAAATCCTTAATACCTTTAGTTACCACAAAAGAAACCCACCACTCAATACGACCTTACATAGAGAATTTCTGTGCACACCCATCTCTCCATAAAGCCAAAGAAAAAGAAAAAAAAACAGTGGGACCAGTGTGCTACACACTTCCCAAGGCATCTATTTCCCCTCCACATAGCACTATGTATGACTAACCTGTAACTCACCTCTTACTTTCATTTAATAGTAATAGCATGTGGAAGTATTTGATGAGAAAATGTAATTATAAACACCAAAAAAATCCATTATCACTACTACTACTACTGATCAGGTTATTAAAATTACCAGTCCCCTTACAAGCTAATAGACATTAAGTTTTATGCAAACGTTCTAACCTTAAGAGAGCAAAGAAAAAAAGAAAGGAAATAAAGAGAATGCAATGTCACAAGTTACAATACAGTCTTTTGAGACAAGAGTAGTTCAGTCATTTCCATATGCCTACCAGACTAAATGGTAGTGATGGGAGGTACAATACCATTTATTAAAGTTTTGAAATAGTAGAATACTTATCATGTATTCTTAAGAAATAAAAAAGCCAGCACTAACTAATATGCAACCAAAAAAATATTTTAAAATTACAACAGCTTTGTTTGGATACATACTCATGGACCTGTTAAGACTGGATCCAGATAAGGGCCACAGCAATGGTCAGAGGGCTGAAACACTTCTATAAAGAAAGGCTGAGACAACTGGATTTGTTCAGCCTGGATGAAAGAAAGCTTCAGGGAGAACTTAGAATAGCCTGTCAATATACAGAGGGGGCTTAGAGAGAGATTTTTTACCAAGGCATGAAAATGGGTCTGGTTTTAAACAGCAAGAGGGTAAGGTTTAGATTGGACATAAAGAGGAAACATTTTACAGTAAGTGTGGTGAGACCCTGGAACAGGTCGCCCAGAGAAGTTGTTCATGTCCCACTACTGGAAATGTTCAAGGTGAGGTTGGATGGGGCTTTGAACAACCTGGTCTAACAGAAGGCATCCTGGTCCACAGCAGGGTGTTGGTCTACATTATTTTTAAAGCTCTCTTCCAACCCAAACTATTCTACGGTATTTGCCAGCTCTCACAAACACTTTACAAGTAATTCCTAAAGCTAGACTTCCATTCTAGGTATTTACATTATAGATTAAATTAGGTACATACGTTTAAAAGTAAGATGTATTTCTGTATCTCATTTCACAGATTCCAAGTTGCCAATATGCACTACTTGTCTCACCCTAAATAAATTACCCTAGGGTTTTGCAATGTTAAAAAAGTAATTTAATTGGATTTTTAAGTTACTGTATATTAGTTTGTTTGAATTCCTCACCACAACTCCATGATGGTAATCTGTTTGGATAAATTAGTTGTGCTGTTCCATTTCTAAGTATGCTTAAACTTATTGTGAATTTAAGCTTTCGCTTCATTTGGCATCTTAGTCTGGGTGTAGTTTGCTTTTAACAGCACTCTAAATGGCAAACAGTGATTATTCTACATCAATACCACACTGGGAATACTCTCTAGCTGCTTTATGCCATGGGAATGATATAAAGCAGAGAACAAATAAACTTCAGTTTCATTAACTTCTCTCCTTCAAATTCTCTTTGCCTTCTGCCTGCTCATTATCCTCTGTACTCCCCTTTGTGCACGCAAGCACACACCAGAGATACCTGTAGGACAGGAGATCCCTCTTCTATCAGAATGCATCCACTGTGATAGGCACTTTGCTAAAAAGAGCTACTCTGTGATAACAGCTATTTTTATAGGTGTCCTTCTGTCAGATGCACTTTCAGCTAGGAAGAGGCTGTAGTATACAATTTTCTCCTTGAAAGAAATTCTTAAAGAACTGCTCTTTCAAACTGGCAACCATATCATGTCATTCCCTATGGGAGAGAAGTCCAGTTACTCTCAGTGAAAGATGGGTCCAGATACACTGTCAAATAATGAAGAATAAAGAGTTCCACTGAGACCAAATATGAGAGATAACAGTTGTGAGAAAGGCATCATTTATTTTTGTACACCTTGTATCTTTAGCTCTACTGAGCACAACAGCAGGCAGCTCACAAATCTAAAGAGGGTAATTCAGGGAGGAACTTTCTGGGACAGAATTTAATGCTCCAGATTTAATGTAAGAAAAAAAATGTAATGGAGAGAAAAGTGACTACAGAGTGTCAGCTATAATACCTACTAAGCACATGAATTCAGGGGAAAACTACTGAAATCATCATAGCATTTTACAAAAATAAAATCTTCCCAGGGTTTTGCAGGACTATTATACAAGGAACTTCAAGCATGGTATTACATGATTTTTTTAATATTTTATATGTATTTTTTTAAACAGCCTAAGAAAACACATGTATACAGAGGGTTAGTGCTACACTATACAATTACACTGCCAGTCACAGATGACAGGCCGAACCTTCAATGCAGTTTTTAGTTTTACAGGCAGCTCAGTAAAAAGCAGTTTTGCTGCATGTTTCTAAGTGGAGTCTGAAGGATAAACTAAC
The DNA here is from genome assembly GCF_003957555.1 of Calypte anna. Classification (NCBI taxonomy): domain Eukaryota; kingdom Metazoa; phylum Chordata; class Aves; order Apodiformes; family Trochilidae; genus Calypte; species Calypte anna. The sequence continues at coordinate 27,313,700 of NC_044245.1, read as the reverse complement.
TAAAGGCAATCATGGACTCAACTTTGGGATTGCCTGTCCCACTAGCAAAGCCCAACCAACTCCACATAGCAGAAGAGAAGAGTGGCTGCCCCCTCCCTGGAAGTGTTCAAGGCCAGGTTAGATGGGGCCTTAAGAAACCTGGTCCAGTGGGAGGGGCCCCTGCCCATGCAGGGGGGTTGGACCTAGATGATCTTTGATGTCCCTTCCAACCCAAACCATCCTATGTAGCTTCATTTTTTTAAGTTTTCTTGATTTTTTTTGTATCAAGTCCTGCCTGGTGGAGTCTTATCCATGCACCTCAAAGCTGCACACAAAGAATACAGTTCATGATCCTGGAACACTGAAGAGGAGTAAAAAACATGAAAAACTGAGCATGCAATACAGGAAACAACTACCATGTCTGAAGTGAATACTGCTAAATAGTATTATTTAGTTATAAACCATAAGCATCATGTAAGAAGTAACCCAGCCCCCAGCCCTTACCAGTAGTCTTCACAAGGGCAAGAACAAAAATCAGGCTGCAGGTGAGGTTAATTAATCCTTTTGGCAACCGAAGTCACTTACTTGATCACCATTACCCTCTCTACTGATCCCTTAAATCCCTTTCTCCCAATCACAAGGCAGGTAACAAATCTTGGACATGATGAGGTCAAATTACCAGGGTATCTCTGCTAAAACACCATGTTACACACCATGTACAATCCCTCATCCTGGTTGCCTGCAACCTCACAGAGGAGCAAAGCAGAAAGTACTGCAAAAGTGTTTGTTGACAACAACATCTGCCCATAAACTTTCACGCAACAGCTCCAGAGTCACAAAATTCCTTTGCACACCTGCTATAATCAAACATGTGAAAGGTAAAAGCAGTTCTACTTCCTTTGGCTCTGATCTTAAAATTGCAAATTATGTTAAAGACAAAAAAATACCTTAAGGAAATGCTTAAACTAACTGGATAGTTCCAATATTAATAACTGGATGTAAAAATAAGGCAGGAGAACCTAGATCATATTTGAAAATACAAACTTTCATTAAATTGCCAGAGGCAGAGCTGTGTAACTGGTAAATTCCTGATCACATCTATTAGTTGAAAGCCACAGAGGTCCATTATGCTAAGATTGATATAATCATATGAAAAACAAGTACTGGAAAGGCTTAATACTTCACTTTCAACATAACTTCAAAAAAGGGAACTTAGCACCAGTTAGATACATGCCACTGGCTTTCTGTGTTATTTTGCCAAGTTTGATTAAATACCAGCAAGCTACTGGCAATCCAACATTGGCAATGGTGTCAGCTAAAAAAACCTGAACTGTCTAAAGTAACATAATTAATAACATTAAACCAAAACCAACATAGATTAAGATATTACTGATTGAAGAAGTGAAATTCACTTCTCGAATTGCATTTTGAAAAAAAGCATCTGAACTCTTTATTAACTGCCTGTGTAGACTGAACAAATTAAATGGGATCCTGGTCCACAATTACACTTTTTTCAGAAGACAAGTATTTAGTTTAACAGAAAACAGGAATGAAGAAGATGTTTAGCAGGCAGATTCCTCAATTCCTCACTAGCAGTGATTATATCACAGCCATTTCAGTATATGTCTATACAAGTCAAAAAAACATTAAAAACTAAAGGCTGCCAACCCTGACTTGAGGCATTGAGAATTTTCTTATTTACAATGCTGTAATACAAATTAAACTGGTTACTCTACTTTTTGAAATTGCTTGACATGTCCTAGTTTCCCTGTTGTTAATGATAGCAAACTTTACTTGTTTGGGATGAGGTACTGCATGCCCCACAACTTTCTCAGAAAAGCTACAGTCTTAAAAAGTCCATACAATAGAATTCCAATACAAATTACTGAACAGTGAGACAGAATATATGTTTTTCCAGAAACATCTAAGAGTTTCACAGCTTGTACAAGGGAAGTAGCCAACTGGTAGACAGCAGAACATGGGTCTGGGGCATGCTAAATCTAAGTCTCTGAGACACTGTATTAGGTAAATGCTCAAGAAACACTTGAAACATCCCATTCTCACTAAGCATGTCAAGACACTCAGAGGTGACCAGACTGCAAACAGACCATCCCACCAAGCTAGAGTTACTGAAGTGCAGAAGAGCCTTCTCAATGTGGCAGGAAATACAGAAGATACAGATTTACACACAAAAAAGGAGATGCAATAGAATGTAAAGGAGAAGTAGTAAGGCAGATCACAAAAATCCTGTTCAAGACAGACTGAGCAAACAGAACACCACTGAATCAAGGAGCAAGGGACATACAGACTAGAAAGGCAAGTCACAAAGAGTCAGAGGAGGAGGGAAAATAAAGAAAAATAAAGTCACTCCATCACTAAACCCACCCTACCCAGGCACTGGAATGAAAGCCTAGATTTTCTGTTACATTACTTCTTTGCTGTCAGGAAACACACAGAAAAACAGAAATCTCAATGTTTCCAAAGAGAACACAAATTCAAAATGCTCAGCAGTTACTCCAAAGTGTTTTTTCAAACGGCAGATATCTGTATAGATAAAGGATCGCATTTGGCATGAAGATAACCCAAGAGAACATAATGGCAGTGTTTTCCATTTTCTCAATGGGAAAAACCCCTTGGGAATTCCACTCTGTGGGATCCTGTGCAATACATTAAAGCTGCAAAAGTCAAGTCTTGAAAACATTGTAACAATTAAGGCTGTGCCATTACATGAAATTACTAATGATTAAACTATTCAATGTTTTCTTACCTTCACTGTCAACTAAAACACCCTACAACTTTCCTGCTGTATATCATTACATTTATTCTCAAAACCAAATGTATTAGTTTCTTCAACATTTTAGTAGTGTTTATTACTACACTATTTGGGTGCTTCACAAACATTACTTTACCTTACAGTATTCTGTACAGGAAAGCAAAAGTGGAATGTACAGCATGCTAAGAGGAAACAAATTATAGAAAGATATAAGATATTTGCAACTTTTTATTTCTACATCAAGTCATGGAATTTTTAATACCTAATATATGCATTTATACAAATCATTACATGTTTCAAACAGAGCCCCTACTGACCTCAATTGCAATAACAGTACATAACATTTACTCAAGTCAGATTCCACATTCATCTCCAAAAGAAAAAAACATCTACAAATGTCTCCAATAATTAGAGTCCAGGAGATTAGTGGCAGAAGTAGTGACAGAATCCAGTTCTTCAAAGTAACATTTAACTACACTCAGCTATACTGAAATAGAGTCCTTAAATACACACAACTCTTGTTCAAGGACCATACTACACTCCTGTGCATCATTTCAGTTTCAGTATATGAGCTGCCAAAACAGACCAACTTCAACAATGAAAGAGACAAGAAGTGGTAAATACTTGCTTTGGAATCCTACTGGGAATGACATTAAAACTATACACTGATTTCTGACACCAGTTAATCTCAGGCTGCTCTCATTAAAAAATAAATAATAAATTAGAGGAAAAGCACCAAAAAAATTGCTCAGATTAACTTAAAAGTGAAACTTCAAATAACTCAGTAGAGTACCATCATTTCAAGTAACACATTTGTACATTTTGACCCCAAAGGGCTCATATTTTTCATTGATGCCACATTAAGATTACATGTAACATTCCTACTTGAGGAACAAATTCTTGGAGATATTTATAAAAAACAGGCAACCACAGAGCTTTAAAATATAGCATTACCACTTCCTACTATATAGAAACAGAGAAGACATTAAAAGTTACCTAATATTATCACAATGAAAAAGGCCAGAAAACTATTTACACTAATTTACAATATGACAGTCCTAAAAATAAGTTTCTCTAAGGAGGTATCAGAATGATGAGGTCTTTAAAGCAGAAAAGCCAGTAACATCCTGTTGGTGTGATCTAAATCAAAATTAAATAAACCACACTAAAAAGCTGTGTCTCTTACGGATTGCTTTTTTTGTGGAAATGGAAGTTAGGTGATGAGAAATATTTTCTCTGATAAAAGAAAAATCAATTACCATGCCATCAGGATTCTGAATTAAAAAATTATGAAATGCTCAGTCCTTCCTAAAAGCACTAAGTACCAAGCTTCCAGTTCTTTACTGCATCTCCTATTCCCAGAAATCTGACAGAATAATGAACATGTGCAAAAGTTTAAATGCTTCGGGCTCAGTCCTCCTACACTGGCACAGTATTATCTGCTAGCATATATCACTTAATATCCTAAAACTCCTACATTTGGATGCAACATTATCAGCAAATAGTAAACAAATTCAGAACTCTTTTGATTCAGTATTGAAATAGTTCTTAAACTTTTCACTTTTAAATTTTTGAACTTTTTTTTAACACTTATATGTGCATTTGTGAATCAAATAAACATACATTCCAGAGCTGTGGAACTATCATACTTCTCAGATTCTTCTGATCCACTTATGATCACTTTGAATGCACAAAGATTGCTTCTTCCTTCTCACACATTTCCTTTTGTAAGCAAACTCTGCAATGATATTCTGCATTGAAACAAATAGTAAATACTGATTTGCAACAAGCTGTACATGGAGACAACTCTACAGCAGACACTAAAAAGAGAAAAAGAGCATAAGCCCTGACTGCAATGAAAAAATACACATTATACTTTGAAGGCAGCAAAACTTGTTTTCTGATAGCAACAATGCAGAATTTGTCTGGACTATGTTCAGCCAAATTTAAGGCTGTTATACCAGCTGCATTTTAAATAAGCACAGATGTTCTGCTTCAAATATCCTGCAGCTATTCACTTAACTTGCATTACCCATAAAGCAATGTTTCATTTTTCCTTCAACATAAAAGGTTCTACTTTAATAACTTTCTATTCCCCAACTTCTCCAAACCCTCACAACTTTCTGCTGTTACACTGAAAACCTTTGAACAAAGTGTACAATGTCAAATGCTGCTGCTGTTCCAGTGTTTTCACTAAATTTTAAATTCTATTAAGCAGAATATTACTTTCTAATACAAGTGATAGATATAGGTCCTGAAATGTTAAAACAAAGCTGCTTGAGATACATAGAGTAAGTAGAAAAATAATAGAATCTGGGGTTCTCATATGCTAGTTTCAATTCATTGCTGTTTTTTAAGGGAACTCTGACCCAACTTCATCAAAGCAAAACTCAGATTGAAATATTCTGAAGTCAATACACTGACACACACACATCCCCCTGGCGTACATATAATATCCTAAAAGTCAAAGAGGGTATCAATTAGAAACAAATCCTTTATATTTAGACATAGTTGAGTCAGGAAGCTTTATTGATGATTTTTTAATTAATTAATTATGGTCTTTTAATCAAGTAACATTTCTCTGAATTACATGTCCATCTCCCATACTCCATTTCCTACTCTCCTTTTCCCTTAAATCCTGCCTACACTACTGTTCCAGAATAAGATTTTCTTTGGAAACAAAAAAATCATTTCCTTTTATGGCAAGCTGTCTCTACAAAAGGCAGTGGTTTTATTCAAAAGAAAGGATCAAAAATTCCCAAAAGGAGAGTAAAAATGTAAATGAAATAAACACCCAAAAACCTTAGCATGAAATTGCTAAAACTAACATCAGTTTTACTCCCTTAAGGCACTGCAACCTTCTTCTACCAGGCCAAGGGAAATATGTTTAAGCATAGGGGGGAAAAAAAAAAACCAACCAACCAACCAAATTACTTCATTACTAATAAATAAATTTATTAAATCTATTTTGGCAACTTGTTAGCTTTCAGTTTCTGCAGATGTTTACCTGATTTAGTAACCTGCACACCTAGAAAAAACAGAACAAAACCACTCCACAGGAAGGGCTTTTTTTCTAGTATGAAATGCATACACCTTTCTGCATAGCTTTCTAAAAGTGAATACTAAGTCTTATCAATTTTAAAACACAACAAAAATCTGAACAGATCTTTCTGCTTGAAGTTATTACTCACAAAGTGGAACTAGCCTTGAGAAATAGACAAATTCTTAACTCCACAACAAACTATTATGCAGACTGATTCAAAACTTAATGGTTTTACAACATTCTTATTCCAATACTAAATGCATGAATATTTCAAGAATTATTTCTACATTGAAGCAATGAAAAGTAACATATAGCTAAAGCAGTAAACACAGAAACTATTCAAATGCTTCTGCCGAAAACTGCCTGATATGAATCATGAGTTTTCTGTAGAGAAAAAATTAATTGCAACGGAAGTACTGTATGGATGTTTTGTTTAATCAGTTGCTTCTTATATGCAGTGTAAGCATTTCCAGTTATCCAATCAAGTCACTGAAGTTCAACTGGCTCAAAGTCCCAATATCAAGTCCAAGTTCACCAATACCATTCTGTCTCCCATATGACAATGACCAGCCATAAAACAAAAAATGAGTTAATTCTGAACGGAGGAGATGAGGAAGCATATTTACCTGAAGCATCTCCAACTTTAAAATCACTGTCATCAGAGCTATCATAATCTAAAGCTTCCAGCAGCGAAGCTGCCAAAGGCTTCACTTGTCTCCTCTTCGAACTGCGGTCCACTGCAGGAAAAAAAAACACAGTGCTGTTACTAGGTGACGCGATGAGAATTCAGCATCCTTAACGGTATTTAAATTAAAAGGAAAGGCAGAATGGCCGTGAGAGGCAGGGGCAGCCTCCGCCACGCCGCCCGAAGAGCAACCGGCAGATGCAGACGGTACCGGGGTCCCGGGAACATCCACTGCCACAGGTGCGGGCGGGGGGCGGCAGGCACACCGGGAAGGGAGGGTTCACCCACAGCTAACCAGCTGCTGCACGGAGGAGCGGGATGCTCCTCCCCTCCGGCACCGGGGAACAGCACGGCACCGGCAGGATCCCGGGGGCGGCTGGGCGGACACTGGGGTCTCCTGAGGCCCCCGGAACCGCCAGCACCTCCACCCGTAGCGCCTCGCCGTGATCCATCAACGCCAGCGACGCGAAGCACGGGGGAAGGGCAGCCGGGGCCATGGGGCACCTGAGGGACGGCGATGCTCCCGCCCGCCCGAGGGAAGGGGCGGGCGCTCTGCGGGCACCCCGGCATCTGCTCGGGGCAGGGGCGGGGGAAGCCGACGAGCATCACTTACTAAAGCCTGAGCAGGAGAGCGGCGGGCGGGCAGGCAGGCAGGCAAGCTGGGGCCCTCGGGTGCAGCGCCGCGAAGCCGCCGAGCCCCGGGCCCCTTCCCCAGACAATGGGCACGGCGGCGACCCGGATGCAGACCCGTGCCCGCCCGCCCGCGGCGGCCGGTCCCGATGCTGCGCCTGCGCACCTCCCCGCCGCCCGGCCCCGCCGCGCAGGCCCCGTCCTGACGCGCTTGCGCGGAGCACCGTGAAGCCGCGAAGGGGGCTGTTCCCGGCCCCTGCCCGGCACTCCCCGCCTCTCCCGCGGGTGCGTAGGGGGCGTCGGGGAACCGAGCGTTCTGGACAGCTCTGGGCTGCCCCGTGGGGAGAGGTAGGGGTAGTGCCAGGAGTCAGGACCTGTTAATAGAAAGTCTTAGTGCAGCCCCATTCATGCTCGGGCGGTGCCTGTTCAGGATCTCATTTATTAGGAGAAGCAGCTCAAAAATCAGTCTGGCACCTCCTCTATTACCCGTGTAAAGCGTTGTAAAGCTGCTTTTATTTAACCTCTGCTCTAAAAGGTGGGTTTCTTCTGGGCTTTATGGCATTGTCAAGCTGTCAAAGCTCATTTCTTGCAACTCTTGAAAAACTGAACCATTGCATTTGGAGGAAAAAGAAATAAAAATAGTTTTTTGTTTTGAGTCCGGGAGCTAAAACGTAATGGTGAGAGATGGATGGCAAAAGAGAGTGATAACAGCACCATAGCCTTTTGCACAAGAGTCCCAACTTCTTTGCAGTTGCTCAGTTGAGACATCCACATCCCCCAAGCACATAATCTGTTTTTCGGGCTTTTTCCCCAAACATTTTTTTGTAACTGGAAGAATGAGGGTGTATTAAAGAATTGATGGTCTAACATACTGGAATGACTTAACTTGAGGATCAAGAATAGTTCCAAACATGAAAGCTTGCCACAGAAATGTAGAAGCATTACTAGGAGATGTGTGTTTAATTGGTGAAAATGGGGTCAAAGTAGTTCTATGATGAAGCATAGAGGAAATGTAAAGTCTGGCAAGTATTCGGTCTGTGCTACATTTAGCACAGCTCTGCATGCATCACCCGTGCAGACCTTTCTAGAGCCAAACCTCCTCTTCATATTGCAAAGACCAGTAGTCTGTGATGGCTGTATTAGTAATGCTGGTATGTTTGGTTTTTTTTTTTTAAATAGAGCATAGAGATGGGCAGCTACTCTATGATGTAAATAGGCATCTCAAGTACTTTCAATAATAAGTGTCTGTTTCAGATCTGGAGTATTTTGGAAGGGCAGAAAATTCCAAAGAAAAATGTGAATTCTATATTCATTCTGTGCTTGAATTTCCTAGTATTTATTTTATACCACTTTATCATATGAACAGTTCACATGCTCACCCAGGCACCTCCTGTTTTCTCCACCAATACTTCAGCTACCTAGGTAGCCTTACTGCTAAATGAACTCCTTTCCTGAATCTTATTCTGCGAGCCCTACCCAATTCTGCTATTAGTGCCTGCAGTCTACTTTTTCCTGAAAAAGCAGATCTGCTTCCCTGTTCCAGTAGAAGCTGCATATGTCTTAGCTTTTCATTCCTTAAGGGTTCTTCTTTTCCTTTAATTGGCACCCCCATCCTACTTGTTCTTCGCACACTATTGCAGGCTTAATAGGACAAGTAGCAGGGCTCAGGTC